>NW_026782688.1:0-196207 GCF_031769215.1 Ylistrum balloti | reverse complement strand
GTGTCTAAAAAATAATCCTGTACATACTTAATGCAGAGAATGTCTCATGTCTCTTTCTTTGATATTGATAAGGAGCCCATTGTTCTTATCTATAGATATTTAGATATTTTGTATTCATAGATATTTAGATCCTTTGTATCTATAAATATTTAGATATTTTGTATCTATAGATATTTAGATATTTTGTATTTATAGATATTTAGATCCTTTGTATCTATAGATATTTAGATATTTTATATCTATAGATATTAAAATATTTTGTATCTATAGATATTTAGATATTTGTATCTATAGATATTTAGTTACTTTGTATCTATAGATATTTAGATATTTGTATCTAAAGATATTAAGATACTTTGTATCTATAGATATTTAGATATTTTGTATCTATAGATATTTATATATTTTGTATCTATAGATATTTTGATACTTTGTATTTATAGATATTTAGATATTTTGTATCTATAGATATTTAGATATTTTGTATCTATAGATATTTAAACACTTTGTATCTACACTCTAGCTAGCTCAGGTCAACTATATAAGTTTATATTCACTGAACTTTACCTTTATAGACAACTTGGTGCCAGTTTGGCCACTGTGGAGATAGAATCCAAGAAACTTGAAGAACTAAAGGGCATTGTGTTCCAAGACTTCAGACGGGAGGTGCTCAACAAACTAAAGAAACAGAGTGAGAGTCGGGTAGGTCAGGTTGAATTCAGCGTACCATGATAGCTAATCAGATATATTGTGATCTCAAGCTTGTCGGTCTATATGTTCTGTTTGTAATCTTGACGAAGTATAAATTATCTGTTATTTGGTGTTGTCCAGATATCTTAGCAATATTCCCTATTACCTTCAAATAAATTCTAGACATGAGACCCCTGGATTTCAAGAACTCGCCTAAGTAAATACATTTTAGGGGGTACACTGTACCCCTAGATTCAAAAGGCAACAGGGAACACTGCAGTGAAAACAGTTTAAGATATCATTATGTGATATTATTTCTCAACACAAAATAATGTTTCCTCTTTGACAGTTGACATATTTTCCCTACAATTGCTTTCAACCTATCAAAATTATACTTGTGCTGTAAGCAATCATCTTCTGAAATACCAAATTCATTACTGACATCATTTCTATGCTTCCCAGATAAACTTTAATTGTTTTTACTATACTACATTTTCAGGCTTAAAAGAATCTTGATATTATGATCAGAAGTTAAGAGAACATTCTGTGTATTTTGAAAATCAGACGATAGAAATGTAGCCTTGATTAAGGTAGTGTCTGCCAGATTTGTGATAATTTATCAAAAAATTAACAAAAGGTGAAAATAATATAGAAACATTCATCAAGATGTATAATATTTTTCCAATATGACTACAAGTATGAAACAGTAGCTTGAAGGGTGGAACATTTCAGGAATGTGTTTTAATGGATAAGCTAAAGGATGGAACATTTCAGGAATGTGTTTTAATGGATAAACTAACACTAACTCTCTTTTCCAGACATCTGCCCTGAAAGATCAGCTTGGAATAGGGAACAGGTCATCTCACTACAGGTCTAAATCTTACGGAGGTCCAGTGGGGCGTGACAGGAAAGGGTAGGTCACTAAGTCATTTAAGTGTAAGTCACAAGGTCATACAAATGTCACATATGTTTAAATAGAAAAGCGTAGGTCACAAGGTCATATGGAATTCCAACAATATTAAATGCAGTCCTACATCGTGTCTGTCAGAGAGAGAGAGAAAAATTATATTTCTATCTTAATCACTTTTCAAGGATTGAATAAAGGGATGTAGCATCAGCTATCAGTCAGTCTGCTTGTCTAAGGGAAACATGACAGTTATCGTTCTTGCAAGGATTACCTATACTGCTATTCAGAACCAGGCTTCAAAGGTCATTTTTGGTTCATGTAGGGAAACCATTTATCATGTTGAATATGTTGGCATGATTGAAAGAAAATCATTTTTGAAATTTTACTTGCTACATGAATCTTAAATCCACATTCATGCATATATGTATGGAGATTGTTATCATTATTATTGTGTAATATTCTGTCTTCAAAAAGTTTTATAAATCAATCAAGTATCTGTAAAATCAATGTCATGTCTATTGATTGAGTATTTTCTTACGGCATGTTGCAGTATTTGTTGTTTTACTAATAGACACATGGACCTGGAGAAGCTTGCCTCCTACAACCAAGACTTGGCACATAATCGTGGAGCATCTGTGGACTGGAGTCGGACCCTCCCTACCACCAAAGTACAGTTTGGTGGAACTGCCACGTGTACATACTCACTGCCAGAGTAAGTATTGTAGTGCATGGAATCAGATGAATTTTCATGGTTAACAGTTTTGATAAAAAACAATACATAATCTACATTTTCCCTTGAAGTGTCTTAACACATGTCTGTATTATTTTCATTACACTGTCGGCATTATAAATTGCATTTCCTTCATTGTCCGTTGTCCATAGTCCATTCATCTGTCCATTAACAATATTTATTATCACATTTATTGAAAAGCGCAGGATGGATCTTTCTCAAATTTCATATGTAGGTTCTATTTGGTCCCTAGTTGTGCCCGATAATTTTAAATTTAAAGATAATTTTGGGTACCGAGATCCCTCTGGAATCTCTTGTTATCAAAAGTTTTTTTTAAACAGAAATTGTTATCCAAGCTATTCCTTGTAATATGTTTTGTGTTTGTAGGACTCCAGAGTCCATGTCATCGGTTGAGTCATCTCCCCTGTATAGGGGATACCTTAAATCTAGTCCCAATCACCCCAGCAAGAAGATTTGGCTGTCGCGTGGTAGCTCATCTGGTTCTGACTCCAGTGACTCTCTCTCAGACCCCACAGATTACTCTGGGAAAGCCACACCAAATAGAGACTCTGGATCTGTTTTTGTTGACTCTGAGTATGTTTGGAATAATTAGAAATAATTGTAAACACAATGTTTAATAAAAACTGAGAAAAAGAATACTGGATGATGTTAGAAATATGATTTCACAGTTAATGTTTACCTTTGTTATTTCAGATGTTGACATTTTTTCTTTCAGTCATCTGTTTATGTTTGTGTATGGATAACATGGTAGTGAAAACTTGTTCAAAGACATATACATTTGTTGTATGAATTTTACATTTAGGACAAATTTACTGTGAAACGCCAAGACAAAAAAAGTTTTAATGGACAGAATTGTTAATTTATAAGTTTAAATTTATTTTATTGCAAAATATTACAAATGGATTGGGCACAAGTTATTGCAACTTATAAATGCTTTTCCATAACATTTTGACATAAATACAATGCAAATTTTTCATTTCTCACATATGAAACATCTTGATTTACTTGAATTGATATGAATTAATTTAACTGGTATGTATGTGTTTGTGTCTTCAGGCAGCCCGGAACGTCTCTGGCAGAAGACAGTGTAACCTTCAAATCGGACACTTCAAACCCAAGTATGGGAAGTTCGGGTTCTAAACCTTCTGCTTCTGCAGAACCAAGTATTGACTTTGAGCTGGACATTAAAGTCTTCATAGACAGCGGGAAATGTGTTCTGTATCCAAAGGACTCGAAAGATGACGAAATGAAAAAGTAGGCTTATTGTTGTAATGGTCATAGATACTTCAAATGAAAATATAGATAGTCCATTCAGAATAATAATATTACTTTAAATTGTGGACTTGTTTTCTTTACTGAATGTGAATAATGTTTGAAATATATTAAAATAGTGAGGGCTATCCCATGAAAAGATCTATCCCACTCTAGAACTTCTGGTTTTATTAAGATATTATCATTATATATTATACCTTGTTTTCCTATACAGACAGCTGAAGAGAGAGAAGACTCCAACACCAGACACACCTTCTTCCCCATCCAGTAAGAGGCGTGGCAAGCGTCAGGAGACCCCACCCCCTCCAACATTTGGGAAGAAGACAGACAAAGACCTGAAGCAAAATCAGATAGAAAACACTGTTTTCTTTGTGCCAAGTGTGGATGTCAAAGTAGGTTTCTCACATGGTATTTACAGGACTTTGGGGTACTTTATGTCTCATAGACTGTTAATGTCTAGCCATATATAAACCAAATCTTACATGGTATTTACAGGACTTTGGGGTTCTTCATTTCTCGTAGACTGTTAATGTCTAGCCATATATAGACCAAATCTTACATGGTATTTACAGGACTTTGGGGTTCTTCATTTCTCATAGACTGTTAATATGTCTAGCCATATATAGACCAAATCTTACATGGTATTTACAGGACTTTGGGGTACTTCATGTCTCATAGACTGTTAATGTCTAGCCATATATAGACCAAATCTTACATGGTATTTACAGGACTTTGGGGTACTTCATTTCTCCTAGTCAGCTAATATTCCTAGCCACATATAGACCAAATCTTACATGGTATTTACAGGACTTTGGGGTTCTTCATTTCTCATAGACTGTTAATATGTCTAGCCATATATAGACCAAATGTTACATGGTATTTACAGGACTTTGGGGTACTTCATGTCTCATAGACTGTTAATGTCTAGCCATATATAGACCAAATCTTACATGGTATTTACAGGACTTTGGGGTACTTCATTTCTCCTAGTCAGCTAATATTCCTAGCCACATATAGACCAAATCTTATGGTATTTACAGGACTTTGGGGTTCTTCATTTCTCATAGACTGTTGATATGTCTAGCCATATATAGACCAAATGTTACATGGTATTTACAGGACTTTGGGGTACTTCATGTCTCATAGACTGTTAATGTTAATGTCTAGCCATATATAGACCAAATCTTACATGGTATTTACAGGACTTTGGGGTACTTCATTTCTCCTAGTCAGCTAATATTCCTAGCCACATATAGACCAAATCTTACATGGTATTTACAGGACTTTGGGGTACTTCATTTCTCATAGACTGTTCATATGCCTAGCCACATGTAGACCAAATCTTACATGTTATGTTGTGAGGTTATCTTTTCCTTTTCTAAACAGTATCATTATAAGACTTCCTTATTAGGTCATTATGCCCCATCATGATAGAACCTTTTTACCTGGAGAAATATTGTCATGGATAGAGTTGTTTGCATTGTTAGAGGGCTAGGGCCAGATAGATATATGTTATGTTGAAATTTGGACTGTGATAATATGATGGAGATTTTAAAATATTGGGGGATACATTTTTAATTTTAAGTCACCAAAGAATATATGTATGGTAGTTATACTGCTAATTGTTGACAACATGTTTCCACTAATATTTTTACAGGTGCATTACAACTCTAAAACCAGTGGTGGTATGTCAGATGGTTTGAATGACTCGGGTCGCTTGATACCAGGGTTTCAGGGTCAGCAAGGGTCACAAGGTCAGCAGGGATTGCAGGTACCACAGTCTCAGGCCATCCCTATGGAGGATTCCCCAGGAGAGGATGTCCATGTGGTGATGATGAGAAAAGGTCCCCATGGCCCGTACCCAAAACTTGTCAGTACTGACAGTGTAGACAGTAAGGAGAGTTACACATCTGCATACAGTGGAAAGAGAGCCAACTTCAAACGGGCAAACTTGTATGCTTGGATCTCTCTGTCATCATTACCAGAAGTAAGCTGTTCATTGTTCATGACTTTAATTAAGTATAACCCTGTCCCCTTTTTTCTTTATTGTTAATGAACAACATGCAATTTAATTTTCAGTTGATATTTTTCATTATAATACTTTGAACATCTTCTTCTGTAACAAGATCAGAAGATTTTGATTAACTTGAACAGAAAATCTTTTACATCAGTTATGATCACATCATTTTCATCCATTCATTCACTGATGATATTTTATTTTCGGAATAACCCAAATGTCTCTAACGCTTTAAACATTATACATGTTGGAAAATTATTATCACTAATAGTTATCTTGTTAAAAAACAAAGAATATTAAAGAGATGATTAAACTGACTGATATATCATGTTTATAGAATTTTTGTTCACCAATCATGACATATGAACATTAATTGAGTACCATTAGTGTCTAAAATGTTGTATAAATTGTAAAAATTTTCATGCTTGATTAATCATAAGAAACTTATTAGTAATTACAGCAAACAAATTTAGTAAATAGAGATAGTACTGTATATTATGTATTTTTGCTGTTGATAGGAAATGGTGATTAGTCCTTGTTTGCTGGACTTCCTGGAGCAGGCACTGGAACCTTTACCTATTGGAAACAACACAACCCCATCCCAACCCAGTAAAAAAAGTAAGTTCTTTGCCCCATATCTCTGATGTCTTTTTAGTTAAAAGGTCAGAAAATAATAAAAATAAAAAACAGGATTAGATAATGACAGCTTTCATCACACCCATGAAGGAACCAGGGCACTTGGAAGGAATTAAAAACTTTCTTTTAGATTAAAACAGATTCAAAAGGATTTGACCCCAACACATGTTTGTACATGTCAATGGTTTGGGACCCCTCTGGTGGAATGGTATTTTCATTTTCCCTTCAGATGAAGGAATGTTAATACAACCAAAATTAGAGCGATGAACCTATATCAACACAAATAACCTTTTACCCTTTCCCTTCTTTTCCTTTAGCATTTTGTATTTATATCTTGTTCATGCATTGTTTACTCATTTTCTGCCTTTTGGTGATTCAGTAATGATCTCAATATCTCACTATGATTTGTTATATAAAATAAAACCTATTTTACAACACCTGCCAGACAAATTATCTTCTATTAATCACTCTTTTTGGCCTTGATGTAAGCATGCAGAGGTCTAACTGTTATGTTTTGTTACAGCTGAGATTATAGAGAACATGCTCAACATTGATCTGGATGGATCCTACAGCTCCCTGTATGCCACAGCAAGTCACTACTCCTTCCCTGTGGATGTTGTTGTCTTCATCTGTGTGGATCCCTCTATCATTCGGTTCAACTGCCTGCCGGTGTCCCGAGTAGAATGTCTGCTGCAGGTTCCATCACTGGAGCTTGTGTTCTCTAGCAAGGGATCTGACACTGAGGTTGTACACCCTGAAGGTAAATCTTTTTCTGTAACTTAAAATCTGGCTGATGCAGTATCTATCCCGTCTCTCATCACCTTAGACTTAAAAACACTTCTTTTGATTTTATTTTCTGTTTTGATATTTGTCTGTCTCCTGCAGTTTGCCTATGGTTTTAGTTTTACTCTTTATGGAAAAGGGAGAGGAAGATGGTCATTTTTTGATAAAATTTTCACAACCAAATCAAAACCTGTGAGATTCCATTTTAAATTTGAAAAATGAAATCAGTGTAGAATATGAATCAATGCTTTGAAGTTGTAAATTATAAGGGATTGTCAATATTATCAGTATTGAAATACTTTGTATAGTGATCCTTAAAACAATGAACAAGGGATAGATAACTTTTGCCTTCATTATGTACTTTGATACATGATATATATGAATGACTTACACATTGTAAACGGATGTAGTGCCTAAGAAGATGAATCGTGAGCGTAACCTGAGTGGAGGAAAGGGAGGCCCAGAAACTCGACCCAGAACAGCTAGTACTGCATCCAACGCTGACCCATCCACTATGACAGGAGGGCTAAATATCAGCGTGGGTCTATCTGATTTCTCACTCTATATATTCCACCCATACGGTGGTATGCAGAGGAAGATGGCCTCACCAGTGTACAGTACCAGTTCTCGCCATTCTCAGCTAGGTACATGCCAGATTTCATTAGATGTGTCACAATGATAGATTTTAATTAGATTATCACTTCAAATACCCATAATGCTCCACCAAAAGGACCTCAATATGGTTAGTTGAACATTTTATTTTTTCTTCTATTAAAAACAAATTTTGTAATTATGTTTTGAGTTGAATGATTCCTCATATTTCCAGAACAATCACTTTCTTATTGCTTGGATCATAAATGATTTGCCCCACAAAGACATATCCATAATAAATATAATGGAGCTCATTTTCCTACATTTGAAAAACAAAGAGAATCTTCAGAAAGTGTAAAAAATAGTCTGTTCATAATTCACATTTCTGTTTAATGACAGGAAGTATACAAGAACATGGTACATTGTTGTCGGAGATGGCTCGGAGGGACATGCTTAACCTTGATGTGGAGTTCATCAAGATCAACATCTCCCGTAACAGAAAGATGGAGGTTCGTCTCCCGGACAAAGATATCAAAGATCCTCCTCAGTCTAAATCCAATGTGGTGAGATTTTCAGGTGGGTTTGTATGAAGTGAGAAGGATGCCTATGTCTTATTCTCTGTATGAAAGTATCAAATATATATGTATAATTGAAAATGTTTGTTTAGCTTTTAAAAATTACTATTTATATGGCTGATGTAAAATGAAAAAGTTTGTTCAAGTGGAATTAGATAAAAAATTTGATTCAATATTGAAATTGTCTATTATATAGGCATCATCGATATAGGTACAGCAGCTTTTAAATATGACATGAGGCGACTTTCGGAAATCTTGAGTTTCCCCAAGGCATGGTACCGTCGAAACCTAGCACGGCGACTATTTCTAGGTGATGACAGCTATGTCCAGGCTGCAGAAGAAGGTAAGTTACATACAGCAATTAACAATTTTAATTATAATTTTTTTCTTTAGGGTATTTCTTACAGGCATATTTAAAACTTTTCATGTTTTTTGACGGAAGCTTATAATTACATTCCACACAAACTTGAATTTTTTCAAGTCATAGTTTTTGGTGATTATTCTAAAGATATCAAACTACATTCCTCTCAGCTGATCATGTAATACATGAGATCCTATACCTTAAACAATAAGAAATGAAAAAAAAAATACATATTTATATAAGGCTACAATATGGAGGGAAAAGAGAATAAAAATGTACAATTATGAGAATACAGAATGGATGCCTTATTAGATATTACTTATTAGATAGATCAGTGGATGTTGATTAACCATATTCAAGTCGTCATGTAAGATATTTTTTTATCTGACTCCATTAATTATTTCAAAAAAGATATTAATTAAAGCTATTTTGTGACATATTATTTCAGTTCAATGCATTATTGGTTTGGTCCAAGGTAAAAGCTGTCGTAGATAAATTACTCGTACATCTTTGTATGGCTAATGTAGTTTAACAGCTAGAGAATTTACAAAATCTGTCCAAAGTTACTATAAATGTATCATGGTATTATTACTGTATTGTTGCTTAGAGAATTAATGAAACCAAAATGGCAGCCAGTATTCATCTGTGGCTAGGACAATTTTTTGAAGATTTTCTCATTTCCATAATGACTTCAACATTTTGAAATTCATTGCACGATCATTATCTCTATGTGGAGTTTAACAAAGGGTGACAGAAAATATGAAATGTGTGAATTGTATCAGGATTTAATGGTTTTTAAAGTTGAATCTTATTTATAACTGTTGCTGGTTCCTTTCCAGTGCCGTCTACTCATGTTTTAACAGGTTTGTGGTGTCCAGTGATTTGGAAGTCACCTCCAGTTTATATGCATGTGTTATTGTGAAGTTACTTGTTGTATGATTATTTGTGTTTGTTTTAGCCCCTCCACATTCCCGGGCAATGATGTTATTTATGTTGAGTTTTAAAAAAACAAAAAAAACAAAAAAACAAAAAAAGAACGTTGCAGTGTATTGACATGTAATTTAACCAACATTTTTGCTTCCCATGCGTATGGTTTTGAGACATGTGCTGTGATCTCCCCCAAACATTTTTTTATGGAGGATATTATTTACTATCCATTCTATAATCAAGTTTTGAGACAATTCCAGAAATCCATAGATCTAAATTTACATAGTACAGCTAGATCTCAATCAACCAAAATGTCTTGTTTTTCACATCACTTAATTATGACCTTTAATGCATTTTTGTTTTTAATGACTGATTTCAATATGATTGCTGTTAGCTGAATTTGTTTGCTGCATAGCTTGTTCCATTTGGTTGCTATGGTGTACCTTTCCTCTGGGGTCATAAAAACTGAAACGTTTTAAAATTAATTCTTTACTGTACATACGCTGCCATCTAATGATAAGTTACTGCTCTTTACATGTCAGAAAGAATATATCATATAATTCTCATGTCACTTTAAATCAAATTAATCAAACTGGAAATAGTTTAGGATTCCATGCCTCACAAACCATGGTAATACTTCGCTGATGAGATTTGGTATTTTCTACCAAAATTGGATTTTTTATTGTCACAAATTGTTAAGTTTTGGTTTCAACTGTTTTCAACTTGATAATTTTGTTGTGGTAAATCCAGATAAATGCTAAGGTTTCCTTATTAGGCATATATTGTTCTAGCTATGGACAAGGACTTTATAACACTGGTAAGCTCAAATACAGTACTAATAATGATTCATTCTATAGTGGGCCAGGGCCAGTATCTCAAAGCATTGTCAACTTGAATTCAGTTTAATCACTGGTATCATCAATGTTATATTCATCATTGCAAGCTCACTTTGCTTTGATTATTTTTATCCTGGTGATTTGTTCTTGTGTTTTCCCTACAAAGGATGTTCAGTAAAAGCTATATTCTGATATTTACATTTAAAAGATGATTAAAAAGTGTTACTGATTGATGACTATCTGGTACACTGTATACTTCAGTACATAGGATTTGACTGATCATTCATCTGATGAAGGTGACCATTTAGTCATTGAAACGTCAAACACTGATTTTCAAACTGTTTGTGATATATATGAAAATCTATTCAATATATAATTACCATCCTGAAGAAAATCTTTGGTGAATTGTCTTTAAGAGTTATTGTCAATGCTTGCTTCTCATATTTTTTTTCTGATTACACCATTTGCAATCACAGAAATGTAGCTTATGTAATGTTTGCACTTTTCTAAAGAGAATTGCACAGATATTGCTCACATAAAACGTATTTTACTTGGAGTGGCAACTTCAATTTTGTGATCATACCCATAACTGCATAATTTTTATGGAACAAGAATGAAGTTGAACTGTTTTTCTGATCACAGTTTTCTATTGATATTACGAATCAATTATAGAACTCATATC
The DNA here is from genome assembly GCF_031769215.1 of Ylistrum balloti. Taxonomy (NCBI): domain Eukaryota; kingdom Metazoa; phylum Mollusca; class Bivalvia; order Pectinida; family Pectinidae; genus Ylistrum; species Ylistrum balloti. The sequence goes on along the minus strand of NW_026782688.1, from coordinate 185,179 downwards.
ATATATCCCAAACAGATACAGAAGAATGTCTTTGGCTGTCGTTCTCACAGAAATTATATATGTATTGTATAATGTGCCATTACTGAACATCCCTTGCTGTTGCAGTTGTATTTTTGTGCTGCAGTTGCTTTCTGTTTATGTTTGGTTTGCATTGTATTGCCATTTCAGACTGGGAGAGCTCTTCCAATGCTAGTTCCTTAGGGGATTCGCTGCCCCGCAGCCCCGTGTCAAAGCTGTTCACCTCTTCCCCCTCGCTACACCTCGGGTTAACAGAGCCACGGGTCCGTACCCATCATCGGCGAGGCTCATCAGGGGACAAGCTCAAAATACAGATTAGCACCGAGCTCAAGAATGAGATTGCCCGCAAGTCAGGACGTAGAGGTGTGCTAAACTGCTTGATGTTGGTGATTGGCATGATACTAACATCAGTCTATAGAAATAAAACAACAAGGGACTAGGTTACCTTAAGCAGACTTCCCCAAAATATCAAATATTTCGTTTCAATTCCAGCATTTCTTCAGATTGTCTCAGTTTTAAATGAAGAAATGTGAAACAAATATGTCAAAAGGAACTAACCCTTACCCCTGTTAACCAAAATTCTTTTTCCAGAAATCTTTTTACCTGTTGGAGTAAAATAGATGCCTTGGCTGGGGCATAGTCATTGTGATATTCATGGTGGAAAAACAAAAACAGTAGAAATGTTAACAGAACTATATCTAACTATGAAAATTGAATGTAATATTGCAATGGTCAGAAGAAAAACAAATTTTATGATATATGAGATGATGACATTGTGAAATATTCTACCTAATTGTTTTAAGTACAGGTATGTCTAATTTTCAACTTACATTCAGAAAAATTACCTTTCTTTCATGCCCATGTTGAAAAATAAGAATAAAGACAAAGTTTGTGCCATTAATGTATTGAAACAATGCATACTTTGTTAACTTCCTCAACTCTCAGTATATACTTTCATAATATACATGGCAAGTATTTATTTAAGCAGAGCGTCTTAGGTTTGTCTGTAACTTACAATTTTGATTATTCTTATTAACATGTTAAAACAGAAAATCAAAGTCTTTAGCAGGTTTTTATTAGGAATTGCCTCATAACATTGATGTTTTTTCCTCAGGGATAGGCATTTTAAAAGAGATGGTCTTATTGAAACTTACTAACATGTCATAATTTGAATTTGCAAAGATAATGATTTTGCATTTGATTATTTGAAGTTTGTTTATATTATTTCTTAAAAACTTATAGACATGTTCAGTGTTGGTTGTGTTTATATTATTTCTTAAAAACTTATAGACATGTTCAGTGTTGGTTGTGTTTATATTATTTCTTAAAAACTTATAGACATGTTCAGTGTTGGTTGTGTTTATCTTATTTCTTAAAAACTTATAGACATGTTCAGTGTTGGTTGTGTTTATATTATTTCTTAAAAACTTATAGACATGTTCAGTGTTGGTTGTGGTTGTGAATGCTGTAATTTGATCAAAAATAATCAGAATTGCTAGCCATAATTTTGAATTTTTATACTTAACTTGTGTGTTACTGGTATTTCTCACAGAAAGCATAGAAATAGTTTTAAAACTTTATAAGCAAATTTAGTATGTATTTTTTGGTGTTTTTTTTTTTTCAATATGGCAAATTTTCAGTTGGATTAGATATTAATGGTATCACATGTGACCATTTTGTATTTTGACTTTCAAGGTTTGAAAGGCTGATGGTGGGTATCAAGATCCATCTGGGATCTTTGTATAGTTGATTTCAAAAGTCAAAATTAATGATGCTTGTATGTGAAAGTCAATTTATTTACTACCATGTATATATTTTGTTGAGGTGTCAAAGTATTGCAACATATAACCTGCATGTTTATGTATGTATGTCACAGTAACTAAGTGTAAGTTTGTGAAGAACATCAAATATATAGTTTTTATTTTTTTTTCATCATTGACAGGATAATGATATTGAAATCACCAGTCATTTACATCTGTTGATTTTGATATGGTTTTTGCATTTACAAAATAAATGTTTGAACATTGAGTATTTGTATCTGTCATAGCTTTATATTGTGTTTGACTTCTCAACAATTAGTGCAGTCTTGCAAAAATCAAAATGTCCACTCAAATTTGAAATTTCTGTGTTTTCAGAACAAGTTTCGAATTTTGCTCTCACAAAATTGAATTGTTAATTTAAGGATACACTATAATGCTGTTACATATGGTCCAAAAGTAATATTAAAGAGAATAAGAGCATTGAATTTATTAAAGTATCAAAACTTTATAGTTTTTACTGGGAAAAAAATCCCTTTTTTTTCTCAGCAAGTTATTTATGTTTTTGCAGGTAAAATTGTATTGTTTTGCACTGCATTTCCAATCTTCCTATTTATAGCATCTGTGTCTGCCCCACAATCACCATCAGATATGATGACTGGTCTAGAGATACCTCCTACACCTATTTCTCGCACAACAGTAAAGTCGAGGTCCAGTATTTCCTCAGATACGCCTCGTTCTCGACGTCATGCCTCAGGTCAGGTGCCTGCCAAGCCTATGAGCTCCTGGGAAACCCTGGTCCTGTTTGCAGTTAACCTGTCAAGGCTTGATCTAAATGTGAACATGAGTAACGTTATGGGTAATACTATGTAAGTATAATAATGAGATGTTAATGAGATGTTCACAATTAATAGGACCAGACCAGAAATATGAAATTAAGGAAAGTTAAAATGATTTCATGTCAAGTGATAGAAATACCAGCTGTGAAAGCATGTATTAACAGTAAGCATGCATTAGTACCAAAAGGCAAAGATTCACTTAACAACAATATATCCTAAGGAATAATTCTAGTACCGCCTTGCTTGATGTATTCAGATCTTGACATATTACTGGAGTATTCACATCTTAACATATTACTGGAGTATTCACATCTTAACATATTACTGGAGTATTCACATCTTAACATATTACTGGAGTATTCACATTTTTACATATTTCTGGAGTATTCACAAAGACAAGTATGGATTGATCCACCCTAAAAGGATGGAAGAGTCTAACATGTTACTCCAGGTGAAAAGAAGTAAGCTAGATGTTGATTGGCCTCATTGTATAAATAAGTGACTTTATTTGACAGCTGGACCACCCAGAAGATAAAGACAGATGGACGCCTGTCCATTGACAGTAGCGGTCATCGTGATCTCAAGATCTGTGCCGGGATGGTTAGCTCTCACTTTGACTCCAGAGGTGGTGTTGTTGGTGGAACAGTGGACCTCAACAATCTAAATGCATTCTGTGAGTGAAATATCACAGCAGACATATTTTATCCCATGTTATTAAGATAGCCTGTATATATTAATAATATTAGTCTGTGTATTCATGTTCTGACTGATATAGCTGGTAGATAGGAAATGGATGCAATATTATATACATGGGTTACGCTTATAAATCATGTACATTCATCTGGGATTTCACAGTTGAATGGATGTTGCTGATGCTGAATTTTGCCTTCAATTTGAAATTAACTGATGTACTTCTCAGAGAAAATGGTCTCTGTTATACCCCTTTCCCGTAAATTAAGGAGTGGAGAGAATCACATTTCCTCCACCAATCACTTCTGCTATTTCAGACAGAAATGTATTTAAGAAGCATTGCTTATTGGTATATAACTGATATGAAATGTTTAAGAGAAGGCCAGTTTTTCATGATTCTTTAAACTTTTTGAATTTATTGTGGATATATTTTATTATTCATACTTAGTGTATACAGGTTATTTAATCCAGAGTATTACCTGATAGGCCTTGAAATATTCCTCTAGCTGACCACACCTTTTCATTATAAAAATAATGTAGAACATTTTCAGTAATCAAATATTCATATAAAATTTCCAAATCCTTGATGGAGTTGTACACTACATGGTGAAAAATTTGTTACATGTTTAATGTCTATGGTTGTATTTAGCCCTTCTTACAGTGGGTGTCAGACTAGCCTGGATGTAAGGTTTGTGAAATAGTACATCTTATATAGAAACATTGTCACATGTTTAACACCATTTGTGTTAAGTTGAGGTAAATGAAGACCCAGAGTTGGGGAAGGAACCAAACCACAAGGCGGGATTGGGGTTGGAAGCCATGGAACTGAGGCTTGATTACATGGGTACAAGTGTCCTGATGGCTCGGCTTAGCTCCCTCGATACCACACTCCGTGACGAGTGGCATGTTGACACCAACAATGAGTTAGACACACCACTGGCTACCAAACGGTGAGGCAATTTTCTAATCCTGTTCATTTCTTTTATGGAATTATTGACACAGCATCAAAGACCATTTGGCCACAGCATCATATCGTACTTCAACTGGCACTAGGGTCTCATTGGACACCATCATATTTCATAACCACATGTAGGCACATGACTATATTGAACATATTTTCATGGCAATTGCGATTTTATACTCTCATGCTTAAGTGTTTACCAAAATGTGTCACCATCTTTTCATATTTTATTTCACAACAACCACTAAAGACCTTTTAGTCTTTTAGCCTTAATCTTCTTTATGTTTGTCAGACAAAAGATATCACATGTAAGTGTTTATAAATCAACAATGCTTCGTATTCAGGAATCTTTACATGGGACTTTGATTGGATGGATGACATTTTTTAGAATCTAGATTACTGAGATGGTCAGATTCATTTTCACTGTTGCTATAAACTTTGTTAAGCTTGAGTACATGTAAAATCCCTTTCTGTTACACTATTCTAATATATTTGTTTCCAAACAGGCCAGCATTCCTGTTTGCCCACGGTGAGTTAGGCTGGGACCAGTTCCACCTGATGTTGTCTCGCTCTACCACACCAGACATCATCAAGATGATTGCAAAGATTGAAGAGTTTATCACCATGCAGTTCACCAGCAGTAAGAGGGTGCTATCTGCATTTGGACCTATACCGGGCAGCAGCAAGACTCGAATCAGCGAGAGGAGGAAACTATCACAATCCAATGATAAACATTTTTTAGTTGACATTAATTTACATTTTATGTTGTGGGTATGAAAAATGATGAATAAGAGAGATTTGTGTTTGGGTCATGATCTATAGTTAAAACATCTGTAGACTATATCCTGAAATGGCAGAGAAGATTTGTTAAAATATTCTGTTTCATGACAGAGTTGGCTATTTGTTTGGAGGAAACTGATGGATGAACCATCTTGTAATCCAATGATAAACCCTTTTTTTCACACTGATAATTTACATCATTTAGGGAGCTTTGATTGTGGGTATTTCATGCTGAAATTTGTAAGATGAGAATAAAGACCTTTTGTTTGGGTAGATCACAATTCCTGTTTGCAGTGAGTAAACCACACCAGACATCATCAAGATGATTGCAAAGATTGAAGAGTTTATCACAATGCAGTTCACCAGTAGTAAGAGGGTGCTATCTGCATTTGGACCTATACCGGGCAGCAGCAAGACTCGAATCAGCGAGAGGAGGAAACTGATGGATGAGGCCGAGAGTATGTAATCCAATGATAAACCTTTTTTAGTCACGACATTAATTTACATTTTATGTTGTGGGTATGAAAAATGATGAATAGATAAGAGAGATTTGTGTTTGGGTCATGATTGGCTATAGTTAAAACAACATCTGTAGACTAATATAGATTTATCCTGAAATGTTTTTTAGTGAGTAAATCATTTAAGCTTTGATAGAAATATTTTTTAGTTTCATGCTAGTAAGAAGAAGAAAGACCTTTTGCAAATTGAATGAATGCATGTTAAAATATTCCTGTCAAAGCTTATCATTGATTTCTTGGATAGGATTCAAAAACAAAAATAACAAATAAACGACAGATTAACATGTTTATTTTTCTTCAATTGACAATGATGCCAAATTAAAACTGCGCCATTATGTTTGAATGCAACAAAAATTTCGTTTGATCTGCTGAAATTTTCGTGCTGATGGGACTTCTTTCGTAACCGGCCAGAAAAGACTGGAATAACCGAAGTGGTATAAGAAAGATAATTCTAGGTTGAGAAGGTTTCAATTTAAAGGACAAAAGCAACATAAAATGTCCTAGAAATTGTCTGACCGTAGATGGTATCAGACACAATATCATTTTATCCTATATGGGCACCTGTTGCTTATATAAAAAATTGTTAACATTATATGATTAATATATACTGTAAATCAATGCTTTTTTTTGTGGAGGATTTATTTTTATTGACTTTGTTGTGACTCTTTGAATTCAATCTTTGAATTAATTTTTCAATGAACTTTTAAAGTCAGTATAAACGAACTTAATGAGCAATACATATCAAGGAAATTAAATTAGCCATGAAAATTTTTTTTTTTAATTCAAGTTTTTCTCCATAACACATACAACTATACAATCTCACCTCACAATGATCCAAATTTGTGTACACACATACATTTTAGTAGCATACTGTACTGTACAACTTACACTTAATGATATCAATTTGTATACACACATACATTTTAGTAGCATACTGTACTATATAAGTTACATTTAATGATATAAATTTGTGTACACACATACATTTTAGTAGCATACTGTACTATATAAGTTACATTTAATGATATAAATTTGTGTACACACATACATTTTAGTAGCGTACTGTACTGTACAACTTACACTTAATGGTATAGATTTGTATACACACATACTTTGTAATAGTATACTGTACTATACAACTTACACACCAATGATATAAATCTGTATACACACATACTTTGTAATAGCATACTGTACTATATAAATTACACACAATGCTATAAATTTGTATACACACATACTTTGTAATAGCATACTGTACTATATAAATTACACACAATGCTATAAATCTGTATACACACATACTTTGTAATAGCATACTGTACTGTACAACTTACACACAATGATATAAATTTGTATACACACATACTTTGTAATAGCATACTGTACTATATAAATTACACACAATGCTATAAATCTGTATACACACATACTTTGTAATAGCATACTGTACTGTACAACTTACACACAATGATATAAATTTGTATACACACATACTTTGTAATAGTATACTGTACTGTACAACTTACACACAATGATATAAATTTGTATACACACATACTTTGTAATAGTATACTGTACTGTACAACTTACACACAATGATATAAATTTGTATACACACATACTTTGTAATAGTATACTGTACTATACAACTTACACACAATGATATAAATTTGTATACACACATACTTTGTAATAGTATACTGTACTATACAACTTACATACAATGATATAAATTTGTATATAGAGGTATGTTAGAGGTACACATGTATATTGAACTTACATCTTACACATAATGATATAAATTTGGTTACACATGTAGTTAGTAATATACTATATTTTCACAAGTTGGTAACTTAACGTATAGTTGTATAATTTTTATTTTAATCAGCAGATTATCTTAACTTAATAACTTATTTATAAAAATCCATTTGTTTTTTTATCTTTTCTTGTTTTTTATATGTATATGCATATATTCCCATATCTTCTATTTTATTATAATAGTTCATGTATTTTTTCCCTTCAGAAATTGTAGGTACTGTATTTTTCAACTTACAATAGTAAATAAAGTATCTCATGAGAATTAGTAAAAAATTAATTTCATATCGGTGTTCCATATCTACATCTGTTACACCAAAAATAAAGATTTTTGGATGCCTAAGTAAGGTTATTTGGTATTTGTTTTCTAACATTTCCATCAACAAAAGCCAAAATGTTTTGACAACACTACATTCCCAGAACAGGTGAATGATAGTTTCCCTCTCATTTATACAGAAGGTACATCTTTCAGTTTCTGTTAGTTTACATTTCATTAACTTTGTATTAGTATACAATATATTGTGTATTATTTTATACTGAAAGTTTATAAGTTTTGTATCATCAGTTACCTCCTTTGGCATGATATTAATCAGTTCCCAAGTTTCTTCACTGATATAGCCATGAAAATTGAGCCCTTGAAAATATATGATTTTAGAATAAATATTTACTTTACTAGGCTGGGACATCCGTCACCATCGTCACTGGCAGAAGGCTTTAGAGCTCGTATCAGGCTGTCGCTTCAGTATGCTTCCCACTATCATCCCTAAAGAGGGCACTATCCTGGGAGGAAACATGACTCTCCGCGGAAACAACCTCTCCCTCGCCTGCTTTCATGGGATCAATTTTAAGTCCAAATCCTGGGCCATATTCACAGTAGATGAGCCATACATTTTCTTTGCAACAGAAGCACAAAAAACACCAGAACAAGGTGTGTATTGGTATTAGATGTATTTTCTACCTTGCCATGAAATGGCTGGTACATGTAGAAGTCATAATCTGTCATACTGACCAGCTTTTTATAAGGATATTGAATATATTTTGGGTGGAAGTTCTTTTAGGTCAGATATTGATGTTATTGACTTAAACGTGAAAAGAGAAAATGATTATTGCTGCTTTTATTTATGGTTATAAACTCCATCTTCGTGTAAGTTGGAGGCAAACTACAGATAAAGGTCTATTTGATTTAGAGAAACGAAAGTGATTTAACTGGTTTTATTCAGCTGTTCATGTTGTGGAGGACCTGACATTCTACATTGGTCATGAACTGACTGCCCACACACGTAGTAAGAATATGGCCACCATCTGTAAGCTGAGCCGTGGCCACTCCATGCCACCAACATTCACCAGTGTCCAGCAGTGGTTTCACTATGCCTTTGCCACGTCAGAGGTTAAAGGTCAGTCAAGACATTTTACTTTTTCCTTTGTAAATTCTGATAAATTTGATCAAGGGTCAGATCTATGATTTGCCAAACCATAATAAGTATTACCTATACAATGCTGTCACACATATTTTATATTGAACCTTTCAGGATTACCAGATAAAAGAGGAAGTTTTCACTGTGTTAGGGCAATAACTGATTCTGTTTTGTTGTAGTGGCAACATTGAAAATATCTATTTATGTACTTTTTTCATGGTGATCTATGCAAAATTACCTAAAAGTTTTACAAGCCATGAACCAAACTTTTACATATTACTTGTAGGGTTGGACACATTTCCAGAGATGTCCAGAGAGAGTGGGGATCCCCAGGCAGACCCCTACAAGTCGGCACGGAGCAGGAAAGCCCAAGAGTATAATCACGACACGGAGATCATCTTTGCTTTCCCATCCCTCCAGATGCACCTCAAAACTATCCATGAACAGGCTGAAACGGAACCACTACCAGAAGGTAGGTATATTTGTGATACGTATATCATTAAATAAGTCATTAGGAATTCAGAGCATACGGAACACTATCAGTATTTCATGATTCAGACCACAAAGACTGGTTGATTATACAGATAAATGGAGAGTAAATGTTTAATAGTTATAAAATATTTTTATGGACCGGTGAAAAATAAATTGCATGTGAATGTCCTTACTATTTCAGATCCAAAGCCTCAAGTGGATTGCAGCTTTGTCACAGAGTTTGAGGACCACATTTTTGTTGCTATGGATGCAGAGGTTATCCTCTTTCTGCATGACCTTGTCTCTATGTACATCAAAGAAAAAGACAAAGGTAAGTCATGCTTAATAGCAGGTACATCACTAGTCTCTATTTATATACTGTAGGTTGTCCTTTCAGAGTTTTATCTGAACCACATAGCAATCAAATCATTGATCAAGAACCAGGCTGTGGCACTGTATCAGCAAGTATTGGAATGAACATTAACAAAACAAAAGTGTTCAAATTTTTCTTCTTCCATCTGAAAAGGTGCACAGAATTTGGATAAAGTTGATGGTGATGAAAGCCTCAAGCCTACTTATGACTTGTCTTTTTTTGTTCTCATTCTGATAGCAGTACATGTGTTATGTTCCTAAAATACAGAGGGAATAAGATTTAATGACTCTTTTAGCCTTTCCCTAATTTTTAGCTCACCTGGGCTGAAGGGCACAGGCCAATATGGGAAACTGAGCAAATTCTTTAAAATCCTCCTCTATCCTGTAGGAATTATTGAATTTTGCAAATATTTTGTTTGGAGTATCGTTTGATGAAAAGAAATATATTTTGTTTGGAGTATCGTTTGATGAAAAGAAATCAGTTTTGAAGTTTCGACCCTTTGGGGCAGGAGGGGCATGGCCCAATGAGGTAAACAGAGCAAATGCTTTAAAATTCTTCTTCTATATGAATACCTGGATGTTGTCCTAATTTTGCCTGAAGCATGCTTTAGTGAAGGTGAATCAATTTTGTAAAAATGGTGGATCTCAGCCCTGTAGGATGGAAGGAATAGGGCCCCGTAGAGGAAATACAGCAAATTCTTTAAAATCATTTTGCTTATGAGGGAATACCTGGATCCTGTTCCAATTTGGTTTAAGACGTGTTTGGGTGAAAGGGATCAAAGATGCTTGAACAATGGGTCTGGCGCACTGGGTCAGGAGGGGTGGGACCAGAAAATGGAAATACAGCAAGGTCTTTCAAATCCTTCTCATGTGTGAATTGATGACATCATTGGTAAAGAGAGTTTTTACAAACAATGCATATAACCCCTTTTTGCAATTAGATAAAAGTGTTTTATATACCTTTTCCCTTAGTTAAGATAAATCAATTTCAGCAAAATATACCAGGTGAGCAATGCAGGCCCAATAGGCCTCTTGATTTCTGAATCAAAATGAAGCCATACTCCTGATCCTTTAAAGGAATTTAGGATTCAGATTGTCTTTATTATACTTAAGGTACATATGGTTCGGGTCCAAAGTCTGCAAAATCTCCGGAGTCGGAGAAGAAGAGGATAACACATCCCACAACAGCTCTGAAACAGGACTGGCGTGAATTTGAGTGTAATACATGGCATGTCGAACCCACAGTTAGGTATGTGCACCTAGTCTGGAAACAGCATTGTTTTAAACATTATGAGAAGAGAAAGAAGTTAAAGAATGAAATACCTTTCTTTTACCACGAAATATGTTTTAAATGAAACTTATGTATCTCAGCTTTATTGTGTTGCTTATTCAGATTTTCAAATTGACTTCTTGATAATTAGGAATTAAGAAACTGGTAGTCAATATAGACTGCTTGGGCCTCTTGTTTACAATAAATCTTCAGTTTATAATCTACTCAGGTATCTATTATTAAATGTTACCATGAGGATGGACTGTTATTCTTCTGACCTTTACCTTAATCTACTTTTGACCTTTACCCTTAGGCTATTACACTGGGCTAGTAAGCAGATTGACCCTGTTGGAGTGGACTATGTTCTACAGAAGCTGGGCTTCACTCATGCAAGGGTCACAATTCCAAAATGGATGCAGCGTGGACTCCTTGACCCCATGGACAAGCTCACCTCCTTCCTTGTCCAAAATCTCATTCTTGTTCTTAAGGAAAAACCAAAGGAGGATGAGGAGGAAGACTGAACAAATCTGGAAGATAGGATTACAATACTGAATTCAGATGAGGAAATGTTCTTAGAAATTCAGAGGTTGTCTGTTTTGCTATCTCAGCACTTGAACAAACAGGGATATTGACCATTTATGCTTTATTCTTCTACCAAACACCATGGTTGTTTTTGTCATCATCATCTCACTGAAAACTGTTGTTTGAAAGGTGGTAGTAATGTTATTTAGGTTTACATACAACCATGTCAAGTACTCCATGACTCTCACACTTCCAAACCAAATTTATGTGATACAGTGCAATGCTTGTTTTCACATAAGTGATGGTCATTCAAGTTGAAGGCCAGTAATGGAAATGAAGGTCATTCAAGTTGAAGGCCAGTGATGGAAATGAAGGTCATTCTAGGTGAAGGCCGTTTCTGTCCCTCCATAGTTAGATATCAATAAACCTATTTTGATATTCAGGTAGTATGAGATTAGTATTTGCACTCCTTTCCCATTCCTTCATTCATCCCCAACCTTCATTCCATCCCAACCCTACCCCTTTCCCAACCCAGGAAGAATTTAGTCGGAGAGGTGTGTATTTGGACTGAGAAAAATCTTAAATTCCTCCACGATATTTTCTTTTCAATTTCTGAAACACTAATTCATTTGTAATGAGATCAATGGTGAATGACCAACTGTTAAATACCATGACTTATTTTCAATTTAAAATACTCATGACCTCAACCCTGAATGAGCTGTTCAATGTATAATGTATACTTTTATAAAGTAGTTGCTTACAGCAGTAGATGCAGATTTTATGTTAATAGGTTTTTTCTGTACATAAAGCCAAACCTTTAAAGATATGCATATTTCTATAATACACATTGAATATTTATACTGTATGTGATATATGGAGGATGTGTAGGAGTTATCTCCCTTCTAAATCGAATTCATATTGTTTTGTATATAAAAAATTCAAATTTATTCAATTTATTTATATTGAGTAATAATGACATCTTATTCAGTTACTAAAATAAGTTAAATGTGTTACTTAATAAAAGGAGGAAACAGTTGTAGTTTTAGAAAATAAGGGTGATGAATAGTAGTAAATGAGGACATATTTCACCTCCTTTTTTAAATAGTGAGATTTTATTTTGATTTTTTAAAGCCATGTATACATGACAGTATTTTTATTTTTTTCTATAAGATATATCTAATGGAATTCATTGCATAACATATTAGCAGGAAAATAAAGTCATAATAGTAGAGGGGATCAGACCATTAATTAGATGTAAACTCTGAGTTGCTGTACCGTTTCAATATATGTACATACATTCGTGTCAAAGATACTGATTTCGGTCAAAAAAATGACAGCATGTGTTCAGATGAATGTGATACAGTTTCATTCTTGTAAAAAGTTTCCTTATATTTTGCAAAGTCCCAATTCCTTAATGCAAAAATATAAGTGTACAAAAATCACTATTCATGTCTTGTGGAACTACCAGAAAGAATGCCAACATGTAAGTCTTAGTTAAAAATCAACTGAAACACTAATACACGGACCATGATGATTTTACTGTAAAGTTTTTCGTTGTTTCACGGTTGCTAGCATCAAACTTAACAAAAAAGATACTCTTGTTATCATGTCAGTGGTTTATATTTCTAGATGGCTTTCTGGTTAAGGAGTATTCCATGTTAGTCACAACATTGTTGATCCTCAAATCCAGTATTTCAGATGACTCACATTCTGGCTATGTTTGCTGGGAGCGATTTCTGTGGATATAGAAGTTAAAGTGTATTCTGAAAGTCAGCTTTAAGATATTTATTATGTACATATTGTAAATATAATCTTTTGTTGTGAAGATTTTGCTTAAGTAGTCTTGTGTAAGGTAGTAGAAACATGGACATGTTTCTGATGTTGTTGTACACACTGTATATATATTTTAATGGACACATGTGATTCGAGGTAATTTGTGACAGTCAGATGATAGTCATGTACTTTGGACTATATGTGCATGTATTTCCTGGTAATATGGATGATATTAATGCATATCCATTACATTTTAAATAATTGTTACAACCTTATATAATAATATATACAACACACATTATGATCTCACGTAACACATCCCTTGAAATTATTTGTCAAACATATTTTATTATTCTAATTTTTAATTTTGTTATTCCCCTGTTGTTGCCCCTACCTAAAAACTGTTAATTATGTGTACTCCTTCCCCTAATCTTCCATGTCATTATGATGTATTTACAAGATGTGTTCATACATCAAAATATATTATATAAGTTACTTTCATTTTACATAATATCTATTTTCATGTAAATTCCTGTTCAGCATCAAATGTTCAGTGAAACCCAAACTACTCTGGAAAGTGTTTGTTAAAGACAGCAGAACAGTTTGTGTGTAAGACATGTATTACAATCACACTGATACATTTATTTTTAGTATTCCCATAGATGTATCTTTTTGTGTATGATTAGCATAATCTTACTTTTTGTAATTCAGCATATATATTTATGAGAATCCTTAATACATATTCATGAAAGTCCAGGACGCATATTTATGAGAAAATACATATTTATGAGAATCCATCATACATATTCATGAAATAGCTTATTCATAATTGTGAAAATTACTTGTACATATTTATAGAATCCTAACAAAACATATTCCTGATATCATCTGCACAGTATCGACATAATAAGATATTCATTTTGGTTTTTGATACTATTTCATGAGAATTATTCCTATTTGAATAATTTTTATTTAATAATTTGAACATGTTGGATCAGTGTTCTCGATATTCACATGTCATAAACACAGGAGGAAATATTTCTATCTCCCAAAATAAGTCTTTCTGATACTAGATATAACAGTAAATTAATCTCTGACACTGGGAGATATTTACTGTGGACATTGATTGTAATACATCGATTCATTTATCATTGTGTACAGACATAGAATTTTCCTCGTGGACATTGGAATGAATGTGTTGTGTATATGCATTTGATTTGAAGAGTGTTCATTTATCCAGTGTTACAAGTGTATGCATTGAAATTTTGACTTTGCAGCTGTGTGGGCATCAATTAAAATCACAGTTGATGTTGAGGTACATGTAGTGATGGCCTGTATGTAAAAAACATTTGTGTTGTAACAGAGGAGTCTTTGACTTTAGAACTGCGCTTTGATTGAAACAGTGTGAACATTGAAGCTAATATCCATGGTGATATGGTGGTTGGATCATTGCGGTAGTGACATTATAGAAGTAGGTGTAAATAATAGTATAGACAGATGTTGAAACAGTAGATGGATGTGAAATGACTTCGTAAAACTACTCAATTTAACATTTTGTGTCATATAAACCATTCATAGATTTAAAACCTTAATTTTAATTCATTCTAATTATTTTAAAGAAACCTGCTACTGTGCATACATAAGGTGATGCTCATGTTTTCATTAATCAGAAAGAGCAAAGTCACATGTGAACATTATAAAACAAGAGGTACTCTTGGCAAGTTTGATAAACTTCAAATCATTTTGAGGTGTCATCTCCTGGCTATGGGTGGTGGCTTCATTAATGAATAACATATCTTTTAGTTATTTACATAGGTTTTACTCACTGACTTGGAGAGCAGCAGGAATGTCTGTCACCATTTGCCACATATACACCCTTCCAGGTATTCAAATTTCAAATATTTCAAATTATTTTTATCTACAACTCTTCATCTGTCTGGCTCCCATTTGAAATGTGATAGGCCTGTGCTTTGAAAAACTTTTGTATGACTGTGACTTCAATTTTGTGTTCCCCCCACCCCCCCACCCCTCAAAAAAAAAAAATAAATAAAATAATGCTTTTACAGCTCTCAGTAGTGAATATTTCAAAACTTGTGGTCACGTCTTTATTCAGTCATCGACCTTTTTTACATAAATATATATTTACAATTGTGATACAAGCTATCAGCTTATATTCATCACATCACTCTTGTTGGTCTGGATAGATACAGACGAGGGGTCTCACTGTGGATGGGCAGGTGACTCGATACCTTTTCATGCCCATTTAGGGAAGTGAACTGCAGATGTCAAGGTGAAAGGTTAGAATGTTACCACCCAACCACTCGTAGGTCTCTGTTGATGGGTTGAAAATTTCATATACACATCACAGTATATTTTATTGATTGAAGTCCTTAGTACCAACAAGTAAGATTGGAAATATCTTGCATCATTGTAAGAAATCATTGTGAAGGTCGTTTGGACGACTTGTCAGTCTATTTGGTCAATATAAAAACAAAATGGCAACCATCTATGTAACTGTGAAATCACAGGACTTCCTACGTTTGAATGTGAGGTGTTTTCTGTGAATTAAAATTGTGTAAATTCTGACTTTGCTTCACAATTTTCTTGATTCAAATTCTGACATCATTACTTACTAATGATAACACTACTAATTATTGTGTTTGAATCACAATATTTCTTGTGGCTTTGAATGTCAAATTAATTTTGTCTTTTGTTCATTAATCTACATTAGAGGTATACAGGGTTGGTATGAATGGTATGTACACTTCTTCAATAGAAAGAGAGATTTTGGAATATGGGGATTTGTTGGTTTCTGATTTTTCCAACTTTGTGATTAAGTGTTATAGATAACAGATCTTTCTCTTACTTTCATGCAGTTATAATGGGAAGAAAACTTAATAAATCAGAATAATTCATGATCAGTGTAGAAAAATATTTGGTAACCCCTCAGAAAGAACAAAAATAAAAAAGATAAACAAATGGTTTGAAAGTCCAACGACCAAAATCACAATTTGTTTCATTTTGCTCTTCTTGATTTTTAAGACTTAAGACCAATTTTTTTTTCTTCATTTTTTTTTCAAAAGTCACTTGAAAAAGCATGACCTCTTTCAATGGCAAAACAAAGAATGATTTTACCACTATGTTTTATTGTCACATCCAGTTTGTTATATAGAAGATTACCAGTATATTGACTATGTGTGATGGATGTGTGATGGTTTATAAGTGTTAAAAGTGTGGATGTTGATAATTACCTTATAGCAGAGATATTGTACTTAATGACCTGGAACCAGTATTGTATCAATACATATTTACTTTGTGAGAAACTGTTTTATAAACCCTTGATATTGAATGATAAGGCATTGCTTAATTTTAAGACTTGTACTTGATATCAATGTTCTGTAGAAGTATTATAACCACAAGACTTTAAATGGGGTTGTTTTTGTAACTAGATGAGGGGGTATCCATGAAGTCATAAGGTTGGGGGCGATTTTCCTTGTGATAAAAATAAAAGTGTTCATGAACTCTTACTGTAAACCCACATATTTACATGAGGCTCAATTCTTGTGGCTTTTTGGAGACTTGATTTCGTGAATACAGATCTGTAAAGCTACTTTTTGTGGAATTAGAATACTCATACAGTCGATGAAAATTACTCCCCCACAACAATTAATAGTTTTACAGTACATGTTGGGCAAAAATTATTTACAAAAAATAAATCATTTAGGAGTCAATGACACTATGATGTGGTAGTAATAGTGCTTCATCAGTGATGAGAACTGTAATGTTATCTTCACAAATTCATTGTTATTTTTTAATATTAAGGTGATGGCAAGAAAGTTTATTAGAATATTTTCAGGTTGGGTTTTATTTGATGATTGATAATTTACAATTATCTAATATTCATAATCTCATAATATATTTATTAAAAATGTTAAATGCTTACACACACAATCACACATGCACGAATCCACACATAGTTATTTGCACTATGTTATGTTTGACATTAACTACTACTTGATTCCTGGGTGATGGTTTTACCTATGGAATTTACATTAAATCTTAAAAGTCTTTCAATTGAAGGAAAGATGCCAAAAACACCAATGAAGAGTGCTAAACACAATGACAATACCCTGTACACCAGTACTACATTTGAAGGGAAGTTTGATTTGCAAATTAACTTACCAACTCCTAAAGGTTTCAGCTAAGAAATTACTTCAGTTTGTAAAGCCGTAGATAAACCTTAGTTCGTTAATTATCAGTAGTTGATAGTTTTTAAATATTGAGGTTTAGTTGTATTTAAGATTCACTATCTGCTGCTCAAAAAGCATATGTGCAATATCTTGGTTTGTGTTATTTATCATTATTTTGTTTGCATTAATTTGAAATGTTTCAGTATGTACTGAATATTCTGGAGTCTATGAGTTCATTATGCAAACATAAGTTTTTTGCTTGCTGACTTTGACTGGTCATGAGTCAGAAGGAAATAAGAAAATAAAACTTTAACTAACAAAAGTTATATGGTTTCCCCATTGATTACAGAGCTTTATAAAAATAAAGTACCACATCTGACAAACATTTTCAAAATAAAATTATATGAATTTGAAACATTATGCAGACAATGACTATTTCTTAGTGATAAGTTTACAAGTTACCAACAGCATTAAACTTTTTACAAGTGTTGCTATCTACGAATAATAATCATTATAACTTTGTCAATGGGAGTGCATGTAACTTTATCTCAGAAAAGCTTGCTTTCTATTTACAAGGGCAAATACTGAGAAGAAAAAAGATTTTATGTAGAAATTTATGTTATCAAACTTTACCTTTTCAAGTGGTACCCTTGTGATCTGTAACTCTCTTGTAGAGATATACGTCATTTGTTAGATTAATTCAAGTGGTTTAGAAAACCATCTTACTGCTTCACTCAACACATGGCCAGTTGATGATGAATTGAGAACCAATAAAATATGGTATGGATCTGGTGGATCCTATGTTATTGTTTGTTGTAGTCATACATTATGTACATTGGCAATAGTCTTCTAAAACTAACACGACTGATCAGAATTTCGAATGTAATGGTCAGTTTCAATAGTTTACAGTGGTAAGACTTTGAGTGTATAATGTAAAACTGCATTTTATCAGTAAAGGTGACAGTGTATCTGAGTCATACACTGAGGCATATACATAGTGTGTTGTTGTTTTTGTGTCAGCTGGTTCAGAGAAGAGGAATCCAAGGTACCTCCTATCTGACTGATTTTGATTTAATCTTGTACATACATGCTAAGGACTAAAATATCTGTTAAGACTGGATAATGACCGTCCTTTGCTGTATAGTCCATTTACAGATTCAGATTTCCATGAAATGTGGTCATGTTAGTCCTAATCATGAATATAATGTATATTAACTACCATATAACTCAGACGTCCAGTCAAATGGTAAAGGTCACAGAGGTAAATTTTGACATTTGGCATCTTTGCTTCTGAATTTCCCAAAAAATATCTACAAGCTTAGAGAAAATATATTTGACCTCTGACCTTGATCATTGACATGAACGTTCATCTTTGATTCTGATGAACATTATGATGTTCATCAAAGTCTGTAGTGTATGTAAATACATGTAACAATTCTCCTCTTTTACCTTCAACTTCGGCTTGTAGTCATGTTGCATTTGTTTTATTCTGTTTAACATTTAATTGCATACACTCAAAATGACCTTCCTGTTCTAGCAAACAAACGATCATGACAGATGTACTTTCTTTTTGTAAAATTGATGCAAAAGAAAACAGCAACAAGCATTGAGGTGAACTTGCTTTCATATTAAGAAATATCTGTAGATAGGATGGATTTATTTTAAAACATTTAGAATCCATCATTTACATTGGATTTAAATAAGTTGGACCAATATTTTAAACAAAATTGTAATATTAAATACATCATCATATATTTAGCCATCTACTGTCGTCCTTCATCCATTTTCTGATGCATGTCTTTCCAGCCTTTAAAATTCTTTGTACTTTCATAAGTTCTTGATGGATATTTCAATTTTAGATGCAGGTTTCCCTCCCTCCCAAGTGGTTCTTTCCCTGCCATGTGCTTCCCGTTTCTTGTGAACATGATAACTGTAGTGAATATGAACCGATTTTGATGAAACTAGGTATGCACCCTTATGTTAGTAGCATCTCAGATGAGTTAAAACAGTGGGACTGATTTGAAAATTTCTCCAAGAAGTATCTCTATTTTTCTTACACTGTCAAATCCAAGATGGTCGATCATTCGCCATTTTGTTGAAATGTCTTCTCCAGTACTCAAGCGATCTCTTTCAAACTTGTTAGCTTTAACTACCTTAAGATTAAGTTGTATGATCATGAACAGCACTCGACTCGACTGTATTTGGAAGCGTTACTCCCCTTTGTGTTTTAAAAATCTTAATCAAGACCGTTTTTTCTCCAACTCAAAATTCAGTGAAGTTTATCATCATCAGATGATATTATCTTTTCCTGAACATTCCACAATTTTTGGAGTAGATATTGGAAGGCTTTTCCTTCAGTTCTTAACCTATTTCTTTGAAACTTGGTAGGCTTTATGATGTATGAGATTGTGTTTTCATAAATGGCAATTTGAGCAATATTTGAAAGAGATGTCTTTTTGTTGGTAGGTTGGGTGGTTGCAGGTTTCCGTCTTCTTCATTCTTCCCATCTCAATGCATTGTCTCAACTTATTTTAAACTTGTTCATATATTTTTTTTCTGTTTTCAACCCAACTCTTAAAAACTAGGTTTGTTTTCTGATCGGAAAGTTTTCCTTTCTGGCATTTAAACTTGATATTTCCATTTCCACATATGTAACCATTTTGTCATAAAAATACATTTTTCTTTAGCATTAGGCAATTGTTTATTGTTCCACCTCATGGTACTCTAGTACAAGGCAACATAGGATGACCTATGACCTTTGATTGCTAGGAAACACAACCCCACCTCCTTGCCAAGGAGAGAACAATGGACCACACATGAAGTTTTTATCAAAGTTACCAAGTCTGATGTTGTTAAGAATAATATGTGTCTCTTATGGCATACAAAAACGTGAAAACATATTTTGTTTAAATATGTGATATTTAATCATCACCTCTCATCTTCCAGACAATTTATGTACACACAGCCATGATTCAAAAGAAATCACAATTTACAAGGACAAAATTTCCAACAGTTTCTTCAAAAGTTCAGCACAATGAACCATTATCAAAAAGGATCAAAGTCTAGGGATGTCACTTTGTTACACCTATATATTTGATTTTCACCATTCTGTCACAATGAAATTGATATATCTGAAGAAATCACATAATTTCAGTCTATTTTCATCATTTCTGTAACATGGAAAACAAGAGGACCAAGGGCCTTAATCGTCACCTAAGTTACAATGCTTCTTGTAACATGTCATAGAAATAAAGCTAATCGGAGTGAGTCCAACACAGAAGGTCCTGCTTTTTACCTAAATTTAATGACAGTGTTGTTAATATGTTTCAACTCCATCTCATAGTAAAGATTACTTTAACTACATTGTACACAGTGCAAATTGTGCATAACATAAACTGCTGTCCCATGCTAAGCTTCTAATCAAGATTGAATTAAAAGAAATTGAACTCAAAAACTGAATTTTCCTTCATTAAATCTTTCATCCATGAACAGTAACACATCTTTGAAATTTCAGTCAATCTGGGGGATTCAGCCGAGGTCAATATGTGAATCTCATTAAACTGTCATCTTATACTCATAATTTTAACCAAATTTGAACAATTTCCAAAAATGCAATAGAAAATAAAAATATTCCTAAATAAACCATTGTAAACTTTACCCCCTGCACACTCGGAAATGTGAGACCCTGGGGTCATGAAATTTACAATTTTGGTAAAGCATCTGAGGAAATTTTCGTCCATGAAGAGTATTTGATTCTACCATACCTTAGAATTTCAGACGATTTTTTAACTTTCAATTTGACCTTTTTGGTGACCTTTTTGGCCCCACCCCTCAAGCCCTGTGGGGTTTGGGACCATACAATTTACAATTTTGG
This sequence comes from Ylistrum balloti, assembly GCF_031769215.1. Lineage (NCBI taxonomy): Eukaryota > Metazoa > Mollusca > Bivalvia > Pectinida > Pectinidae > Ylistrum > Ylistrum balloti. The sequence continues at coordinate 163,911 of NW_026782688.1, read as the reverse complement.
TGTGCCTTCAGCCATGAAACAATTTTGTAAAATTTCACTGAAATTGGTTCAGGAGTTTTCCAGATGTCGAAGGAGTTTTCCAGATGTCAAAAATGTTGAAACGCACGATGACGGACAAAAAGTCATGATTGATAGGTGTATGACAGAAGTGAACGTCAAGACATCTTTCTCTATCTTTCCTCTTTTTTAGGCCCATGATGTATTTCATCATAATCCACACCTCGCCTTCCTCGAAATCTTGCCCTCATATCAATCTGTAATGAACATATATAAAAATCAAAGATCCAATATATATATTTTTTTACTAATTCCAAGAATGAAATAAAACTGTGATAACAGTATCTTTGAAACTGATGAATGCTTCCCAAAAACCAAATTTATTGACAAAAATTTTTAACAAAGGGCAGTTATTTTGTAATTAAGAGATTTCTGGCACATTATCTTATTTTAGTCCATGTATCCTGATCCTTTGTTAACTGTGGGCAAAGTCATGTTCCATACACAGACAAATACAATCAAAAGAATCAATTATACATGTAGGATGCTTTTTTACCTCTGTGAAAAAATAACTATCGATTGTTGTACACTGACAAGGAATAGCAGATTAAGGGCAAAAAATAAGATTTTATTCAGTTAAACTCACTTTTAACTCTTATTCCTTGACAAATTAACAGAGTTTTAGAGGGAAACTGATAAAGGTTGTGTTCGTCTCTTTATATGTGTTATGTTCACGTAATGACTGACAAGCAAACACTGTGGGTGCTTTCTTGTCTATAAATCTGGACATAAATGAGAGTGTAGTAAATAATTACCATTGATCTTTTACAAAGGAATAAGTCGTATTGATAATTGAAGCATATATCTGGAACTCTGGAGTGGTCCTTCATTTTCAGACATTGTTTTGGTGTATAACCATCCTGTCAATAAAAAAAAAATCATCTAATTATAAATAATATTCAATCAGTCCATATGTCATGGTAAAAAGCAGCACTAGCAGGTGAGGCTAGATATCAAAGAGGTAATACATTAGCATAATCAGAGATACCTGTACATATATTTATCTGACAATAAGCCCATGTCTGGTAATAAGTCCACCTACACCTAGTTCAGTTAAGAATAAATGCAAACAAATTATCTATATTGATGATAGCTCATTTTAAGCCCACTTCCTTTATAAGGCTTATATTAATTCAGAAAAAAAAAATTTTGTAAGCACACACTGCTTATTGTAGGAAATAAGCTAGTAGTCTACTGGGTTTATTGCTCTGTGAACAGCCAGCGCATGCCATTCAAAACAGTTGAGGTAAAGTTCTTGCCCAATGACACAACCACAATAGCACAGATCCATCTGTTTCTCAGCTTCCTGAGAAACAGAAACCCCCAACTGCAGGAAGCATCAAACCACACACAGTGGACTGGTCCTTCATGAGAGACATCAACCCCCATAGGTAAGGAACATTGCACCAAACACAAGATACAAGTATATAGTGTTTGACAGATCATGGGCCTTAATACATATGATATAAGCACTCTGCCATGCTAAGATGGGGTACAAAAACTTTTCTAATAAAACTTTCTTACACTATCACAATTCCATTCTTTTTAATATATTTACAGACTGCAAGCTGGTAGTTCAAGAATAAATTTTCTCTTTAGAATTTGAATGCTAAACCCCATCCCACCCCAAATACCTTTCAGTTTTGAGGTTGATACCCTAAACCTACTGCTCAAATAATTTTCAACTTTATTGTGTATCTTAAAAACAAGATGACTGATTTTTAATCACTCTTACCAGATTTACACATTTACTCGTTAGCAAACAATCTTGTAATAGCTGTCGCTGTTTTTCACATGATTTCTTTGGTTTTGAATCTGGATCACTATCCCCAAAAGGCCACATTGCACACTGGTATGTTTCAAACGGGACAGGAGGGTTTTGATGAAGAGAGTCTGCAATTCAAATAAGATTCAAGCAATTATCGGATACTAAAGCAGATATATTGTCTGGACATCGGTTCCACACCATTATGTATTTCAGAACGGCCCTTTTGTCAAAGCATATCACATGCACTATTGACCTGCATGGCCTTGCACCAAGATAATTTTGGTTGTTTTAACATGTCATGTCTCCAGAAAGAATATAAAATGGTGATTAAAGCCCTTCATCATAAAATATTCAGTGTTAATATTTCATTTCAAATTTGTTTATTTTTTCTTCATACACATTTTCACATGTCAAACATACTCCATGATATGATGAAATGACGGATCAATCCATCTTCGAATCCTTGGTTGTTGTCAACCATATGAATAAAAATCTGTCATGAATAAAAAGCCAAGCCAGCTTGCAATTTTGTCTATGAACATCCAAACATGCTCGTCTTATATTGAAAAAGTGGTGTTTTTTAAAGTATCACTTTTTATGGCACATTTCTTAACTTAATTAACTAGCGAACTGTAGACCGACCAATGCAAAATTCATTGTATTTAAAAAGTTTTTGTTATGAAAAGAAGTTTGCCAAGAAAAATGGTTTATTTGAGAGAAAAAAGAACACCAAACTAGTAAATGTCTGTAAGACATGAATGCCCCCGGCCCCCCATGTGAAATAATAGTGAAAGGTCCGAATGAAGTTGTTAGGTGGTATATACTGATTTGGGACGCGACGGGACGCGAAGGACATGGGCAACGCTAAATGCCCCCGCCATTTATGGCGGGGGGCATAAAAATAACAACTTTAACCCTTCAGAAAAGCTGCACACATTAACACAGATATACCTGCACACATCAACACAGATATACACCATTTTCGTACCATTTTGACTTTTTTTCTGTCATCAGAATATCATTTCCATTCAAACGATGATTTTATGTAATACATGTGTATTTCTGGGTCACTGTAATTTATCTTAAGCATCTCTGAGATTTATTGATGTCATCGGAAACGAAAGTAAAGTCGGTGATCACATCCGATACATATGTCGTTCATTTCAAGTGAGCGAATTGGCGGTCGGATATGTGGATATTTTACAGAAAATACTGGTTTTGTTTCACTAATCAGTTTTTTAAAAAACAAATCTTGTATTATGAACAAATTTTGATAAATTTTATGAATTTGTTTGGTGGCAATTCATTGACATTGTGTAGCTAGCGTGAAATGGTTCTTAAGGGGTCCGAAACTAATGCGCCATGGATATATATTAACATATTATTGACATAAAACCAACGATTCAACAAGTTTCTTGGGATTTAATACTTCTTAAAAGACATTCAATAACCTCATAAAATGTACACAATGATACGAAATTCACACCTATGGATGCATACAGCAAAGAGCAATGAACAGATGCATTCGGGGATACAAATTGAAACAGTGACCTTCGATAGACGATCTGCTCATGTGTATACCAGGCCTTTCATATATATATATATATCTCTGGCATAGATTTATTTCTTTATTAATAGCAAATGAAGAAAACGTACAAATCTTAGGTAATATAAGATTTGACAATGAAAACATAACGCGGACATCCCTTACGCAATTCACAGATCGACCGTTTTACTAAGCAAACATGTCAAAATTTGGGCCGAAATGTGTCACAATGCACTTTAATTCAAAATCAAAAGTATATATAGAGATAGAAAATAGAATGCTATTGATAAAGTAAATAGTTTTCTTGAAATAACTTACCTGTAGTTAGATCGACAGTTGCGCTGCAGTTGCTAGATCCTAAGCGCTGCCATTTTCTTCTCTCGGAAGTTTTGAAATACTGCGAAGTTAAAGGTAAAAGTCCGAGAACAGCCGAATTCGAAAAATAATTTGGACCAATGAAATAATCGTATTTAAAACAGCCCGTATTAATCCAAATATTTTGGAATGACAGCATGAGACGAGATATCCAAAAAGAACATCGGTAGTGTTTTATAAAGAAATCGGCAAAATGCCTGTAAGTTATGCGATTGTTTGCATGCTGATTGATGTTGCTTTAATTACAAAGCGTAGATGAATTGATACCATGGATAGGATATACTCCTGTAAAACATAAAGATGAGTGGTTGTGTGTTCGACTCTGCATGTCAAGGTGTCATGATCAAGAGACATAACATAAAACTCGATCAGTCACTGAAGGGTGGCTGAGAATCTCGATATTGAAATATTGCTTTGTTTGAAACTAGTTATGACATTTCTGAAATATATTCTTAAAGTAAATCAGTCTGCCTTGCAACTAAAATAATAGACTAAATGTCATAATTACATTTAGATATTTTTATAACTTCATCATTATGATGAAACTTTCAGTAGCTCAAGCCAAAGAAGTTATTAAGCAGATAACATTTGATTGCATATAATTATTTGTTTTGATAATTAAGATGTGTCAGTGATCATGGTACTCGATCTTGCATATAGAAGTGTACATGTAAATGACATGACCTCCCTACATATTTAATTAAGAAAGCAATCAAACGCAAGTGACTCTGGAACTGACTACATATGTAGTTCATACCCATTCCAATCTTTTCCCAGCTAGGCATTGCTAACACATACTTTTAAAAATGCTAAACCTGCACCTATTATTGTTAGAAGAATGGAATTCCTAATAGTTCTGTTGTTAATGTAACGTGTGACACATAGTACTCAATATTTATCAAACAAGATGGGGACATTGGACCCCTTTCCTTCTATATAGTTTAATTAATTTCATTGAAACTTTGCACATAATAGTGCAGGAAAGAGTCTATTTTTCAAAAAATCAAACAGCTTAGATATTCTGATACAGATAGTGGTATTCAACATGATGGTCTTATCAATATGTGGTACTTCAGAATTAATTCATCTTCAGAAGCAAGCAAAAATGAATGAAATAAATGAAAAAAGTCTGTACCTACTGTCCCTTATTTTTGTAGGGGAAAAAACAGGAAACTAAGACTTTTTAATTGTTTAGCTTTCTTTATTGATAATGAATTTTATTGTGTCATATAGAAATGTAAAAGTATAGACATTGGTTGTTCATCAGCATTTGTTGTAAGTTATATTGGTTTGACTAATTTTAATTATCTCCTGTGAAAAATAGTTTTGAGGAAAATTAAATTAGGTTCAGTCTGTCTGTCCATCTGTTAATGCATGAGAATTTTCCTGTGCCATTGCTCTGAAACTCTTCAAGATAACTTTTCCAAAAATTGTACTGTTATCCAGCTAAAAGCTTGTACTCTATTGAGAAGTTCTTTTTATTACCATGGAAAGGGATAAGACAAATTACAAATTTCAGTTGGCAAGAGCTTGACTACAAAACTGTTTAATATAAAACTACCTGAAACTTTGTAAAACTGTCCAGCTAGCATCATGGTGTGCTTTTTGCTGTAAAGAAGTTCTTGATTTGAAAACTTTTCCTATTACCATAAATCAATTATAGATATATATATTACAAATTTTATTTTTCCAGACCATTCTTTTTCGGTGAAGAGACAAACATGTACATGTAGCATACATAGGTTGTTAACCATTGGATCTGATCCAACAAATTTCATCTATAAATAGCTATTATGTCTTGTAACCATATAATAGTGAAGTTATATTTAGATATTACTCTATTATTCAATAGCATATAAATGTGTTTTATAGCTGTTTGTCAAGATAGATAGATGACATGAAAACATGTCCCCATACTTGTAAAGAATGCAACTTAGAATGTATCCTTGATACTCCATGGGTTACCATTATGCTCACTCTCTGCACCTAGTTTGATCCTTTGATTCATTTCAAACAAATCTCGAGATTGCATATTGTAATGGCTTTTAAAGTTGGGTGTCGTTCCTTTGTAATCTCTATATGGAATGTATCAGCCTGTATTTGGTCATTTTTTCTTTCCTGGAACCAATAAAATCACTTCGCTCGTGCCTTCAATTTTGCCATGACATGTTCCAGGGGTGCAGAGAGCAAAGATGATTGTAGCCCCTGGAGCAATGAGGATGCCTAGAATGTAGGAAAAAATATATAAGCTTAAAAATTAAGTCAACTTAAAAGTACAAATGTATAAGTTGCGAAAGTTACTTTGTGAAATCCCAAATAAAAAAACTTCCACCTTTGTTGATTTAAAAAGTTCAGGAAGTATTCGTGTGGTCATATGATGATAATGTTATTTTATTTTGTAGAGTTGAGAGGACTTTACTGATTGAAATATTTTTGAAGTTGTTGAAAGTTTTTCAAATACTCTATATTGCTGGACCATTTGACCATGTTTCATGTGGTTAGGACACATACTTGCCTGAAGTATCACATATGTAAAATCACTTACTTGTCTTTGATGATATTAATAGCCATCATAAATTATTAAATACAACTTGCTGTAACAATTATTGTTTTGTATTGCAGGAGAAGAAAAGCGCTGCAGATACAGACAATGTACAGGTGTGTGTCCGCTGTAGACCCCTCAATGGAACAGAAGAAAAACAGGGATGTGTGATGTGTGTAAATGTAAGTATATATCAGTGATGGAGATCTGCTATAGAGTTTTTATTTCCATTCTTATGGTTTAATGATTTCAAGTATTGATATTCAAATTACACTATATCCATAGTCCATCTATCTGTAAACAATTTTTATTATAGCTATTTCTTGAGAAGTACTTGATTGACCTTTCTGAAATTTCATACATAGGTTCCCCTTTGTCCCTAGTTGTGCCCGTTTGAGTTTGGGACCAATCAGAAAAAAAAATGGCTGACATGTGGCCATCTTGGATTTTTTCAATGATGATTGTTATTATTCTTACTTGAAAAGTACTTGATGGATCTTGCTCAAATTTTACACGTGGGTTCCCCTTGGTATCTAGTTGTGCAATCTATTTTTGGGACTGATCAGGGAAAAAATGGCAGACCGGTTGCCATCTTGGATTTTAACTTTGTAAGCTTATTGTCACTATTTCTTGAGAAGTACTTAGTGGATCTCTCTCTCAAATTTCTTATTTAGATTCCCCTTTGTCCCTAGATGTGTGCCCATTCAATTTTGGGACAGTTTAGAAAAACAAAATGGCCAACAGACGACTGTCTTTGATTTGGACGTTGCAAGTTTGTTGTTGCTATTTCTTGAGAAGTACAGGATTGATCTTGCTTAAATTGTATATGCAGGTTCCCCATGATCCCTAATTGTGCATGTTTGATTTTGGGACTAATCAGAAAGAAAAATGGCCGACTGGTGGCCATCTTGGATTTCGCCAAGTAAAGTTTGTTATTGCTATTTCTTGAAAGTACTCAATGGCTCTCTCTCAGATTTCATTTATATGTTTCCCTATGTGCCTAGTTGTGCACAGGTGATTTTTGGACTGATCAGAAAAACAAAATGGCTTCCAGACAGCTTTCTTGGATTTTCACCATGAAAGCTTGTTATCACTATTTCTGGAGAATCAGTGTATAGATCTTTCTCAAATTTCAAGTCTCTGGTTGCTCTCATTTGATTTTGAGTCTGTTCAGAAAAAGAAAATGGTAGACATGTGGCCATCTTAAATTCTCACTTAGAAAGTTTGTTATTGCTATTTCTTGAAAACTACATCATAGATTTTTCTCAAATTTCATGTGTATGTTTCCCTTGATCCCTATTTGTGCCTGTTAAACAGATCCAACTTTCAAAGAACAAATAAAGATGAAAAAAATGGTGGGCGTTAAGGTCCCTCTGAAGTCTCTTGTATTTAATCATATAATTAGCAATGGTAAAATCATAATGTAATTTCTTCTTTTTTCTGCAGTCAATGGCATTTATTGGTATATATTTTCATGATTGGTTGATAAATGCTGAATTTTTAGGTTGATGAAGTGAGAGGATGTGTGACTGTCAAAAATCCTACTGCCACACAAGGAGAGCCACCTAAGACCTTCACCTTCGACACAGTGTTCGCTCCCAACTGTAAACAGGTTGATGTGTACAACAAGACAGCAAGACCAATTGTGGACTGTGTACTAGAGGGATACAATGGTATTTAACTGAATCTAACTCACTTATAGTTAAGATCTTTTGAATTAAGATATATATAGTTGTTTATATCATTTCTATGGGGGAGGGGGGGATTTGGAAATCAAATCTGAAAATAACCTCCATGATGTACACTACCGTCCATTCTCTGTAACAAATAGTATGATATAATCAACATTTAGGAGGTTTCCTCCATATCAACATACTTTATGCTTATCTTTACACTAAGTGGATCCTGGCATTTGGAAAGGAATCTCTAAAATTATGTTTGCAGTAGAAAAAGGACATTGTGAATATTAAATCCTTTGGAAAAATGGTTAGTTTGAAGTCTTCTGTAAAATTAACTTTATTTTAATTTTTGAGAATTCATATGCTTTCAGGCACCATCTTTGCATATGGACAAACAGGAACTGGGAAAACCTTTACCATGGAGGGTGTGCGTACTGTACCAGAGCTTAGGGGAATCATACCCAATTCCTTTGCTCATATTTTTGGTCATATTGCCAAAGCTGAGGGTGACACAAGGTAAATAATGTTACAGTTATATGTTAAAAACTTTCATTTGCATGACACATGGAGCTGATAGACTTTAATTCAGAGTTCAGGGGGAAACTTTTTACCAAGAAAAAATTGTTTTGACCTTGACATGTGCACCTGGTAGATATTCAATAAAACCCGAGAACATATCTCTTTAATATGCTGGGAACCAGTATCTATCTCCCTAGATGTGTGCACATTGATCCCAAGATGTGTATATTTTATTTTAATTTCAAAGAAAAGAAAAATTGCACAATTATGTTGCAATTATCTCTCTAGGATCTATTGTTTAGCCCACTTGGCATTGGTATAACACGTCATCTGTCTCTGAACTTGTTAAACTTCAATATACCCTAGTCACTGTTCATTTTTGTGATAGCTTAAATCAACCAAAGTTTCAACATTTTAATTCCACCTGTATGTTCATTTAGACCTACCTACCTTAGACAAGCAAATGCATCATGTTTTAATGTTCAAGGCCACTTTTTGAAATTTAAGTCTCACCCAAATTTTGTCATAAATGCAAGTTAATAGTGTCATCGGGATAGATTATTTTCACACTTCTTTAAGTTTTGTTCTGATAATAATTTATTCCTTTATTTCAATACATCATGCAGAGCATCTTTGAGTGCTCTCAGTACTTCGATTTTTTTGAGCTAATGTTGTCCATATTTTTGTTATGGATTATGACACTCTTGCACTGTGCACAATGTCTTGTACATGTAGTTCAACTAACAATAAACATATTGGAAAAGTCTGACATCATACTATATACTGATACCATTATGGAGAATATGTAGAAATGTCACATTTCATTTTACAGATTCTTAGTGAGGGTATCTTACTTGGAGATCTATAATGAGGAAGTACGAGATTTGCTCGGCAAGGACCAGCATCAGAAACTAGAGGTAAGAATATGTCGTCAGTTAATCATGATGTGGTCATCTTGAATTAATTCTACAATCAACAACAGGTTTAACATACCTGAGAAAATTGCTATTGTAATGCTAACCAAGGACAGAGACACCAATTTGGTTGAATTACATCTGTGAAACAAAAGGTGTGTTAGATTCCTAGTGTTAACTTGACATGTCATTTTTATACCCCGCCGGAGGCGGTCATATATTGGCGTCATCTTCTCCGTCCGTCCGTACGTCCATTTCTTGTGAACGCAACTCCTCCATAAATAATCATCAGATTTTCATGAAACTTGCTGAATGTCACTTTTACAATGAGTAGAGGTGCATGAAGGCACGATTTTACGGTTCATTGATTTTTGTAAGATTTATATATTTTGTGGCGGCGTATATTGTGTCCACGGCACTCTTGTTCATTTTAGGTGAAGGAGAGACCAGATGTTGGAGTGTACGTCAAAGATCTATCCAACTTTGTGGTCAACAATGCTGATGACATGGACAGAATTATGACTGTCGGAAACAAGAACAGTAAGTCTGTAATGGTGATTTAGAGCTAGCTTCTGGTATCTCAGAATACTGTTGGTACAGCTACATCTAGAGACAAAGACATGGGTTACTCCCGTGGTAATTTGCTGTGGTTTTTACATCCAAAAGTAGTGATTTACCCTTTCATGTGTCAGAGATCTTTTCATGACTGAAAAATGTTATGAAAGATGAGGACCACTGCTGGTAAAGTCTAACTGGTTAATATGATGAAAATGCCTACATATATATTTTGAGGTATTTGAATTATTATTTTAGGGGTTGTTGGGGCCACCAACATGAACTTGCACAGTTCTCGTTCCCACGCCATCTTCACAGTGACCATTGAGTGCAGTGAGAAAGGACCAGATGGCAAGCAGCATGTGCGTGCTGGCAAACTCCATCTTGTTGATCTTGCTGTAAGTCACTATATATATTCCAGTAAAAATCGTTGAATCAATAATAAAAAATGCAAGATCACTCAATGGCAGTTCTGGTCCAGTTCAGCAGAGGAAGAAATATCAAGCTATTTATTGTCTTGTCATATTTTAATTAAAGGCATTCTACAAATAAGAAAATAGAAGAAATTGCATTCAATACAATTTTTGTATGTGGATAAAATCTGAGATAACTCATTGACATTCATTGGGTTATTCAAATCGTAAAGATTTATTTTGATACCAAAACCTGCATTGATTGAGTATATGTGTGTGTTAGGGATCAGAGCGACAAGCAAAGACTGGAGCTACAGGACAACGACTAAAAGAAGCTACAAAGATCAATTTGTCTCTGTCAACACTCGGCAACGTTATCTCTTCCCTGGTTGATGGAAAGAGTACTCACATTCCATATAGAAACTCCAAACTCACCCGGCTGTTGCAGGATTCTCTTGGTGGCAACTCCAAAACTGCTATGGTATATAATATCTTCCATCAATTTTTGTCATCTGGTATAGAATAACTTCATCTCAGGTTTGAATGTCAGGAAAGTTTTTTTTTTGGGCGTTAATTTTTAGAATAAGACGCCACTTTTTATCATTAATCTAGTAAGTTGTGTCCTAATTTCAAAATCATTATTTGAATTGAAGATATTAGATGATTAGTGTTTTATAATTGTAAAATAGCATTGAAAGCCCACTATCTCAAACTAAAATTCTGTTATCCCATATCAATTAATGAATATCGTTTATATTTTTAAGACAACATTGTTAGATGATAGTCTCAATTTTAGTGAAAGCAATTACAAATATGTCTTTAGTAATAACAGTGTGATGGTCCAATTCAGGTACTGAAGCACAGAAGAGATTAAAAAAGTGGAGATAAATAATTTTTTTGTCAAAATACAAATATGAAACAATTATATGTAAGACAGTATTTTTTGGCTTTTTGCTTCCTTCTCAAAACAGACAATGTATATCACTGAGGAACAACACCTTTGATATTTGCAATAATTTTAGAAGACAAACATGGTTTTAGCATCAATTTGAAACATTTGTTTTAAAATCTTATTTTACCAAATTACAAGAATTTAGATAATAGCCATCTTTATAATAAAATTTGTGATCACATGCTATTTAGCCACTGAAAGAGAATTAGGTTTTGAGGTGTTAAATTTTCTAATTCCATTTTAATTGAGAATTTTAGTCCCGACATGGAAATAATTATTTTTTTAACTTGGTTATCCAGGTTGCTAATATAGGGCCTGCAGATTACAACTATGATGAATCTATCAGCACTCTGCGTTATGCTAACCGTGCCAAGAACATAAAGAACAGTGCTAAGATCAATGAGGACCCCAAGGACGCCTTGCTGAGGCAGTTTCAAAAGGAGATTGAAGAGCTCCGGAGACAACTGGCAGAGGGTAGGTATTAAAAATGGAGCCATTTATATATATATATATATCATACTGGTGAAAATAACCCAGGAAATCTAGATAATCTTTCTTACTTACAATTACAAATCTAAGCAGTCATGTCAGTATTATATCAGCTTTTAATATAACTTGCATCAATTTTTTCTACAGCGCTGTTTTGTGGTAAAGGAATTTGTCATCTTGCAGTATCAATTTCTGTACTACCAAGGCTTGTAGTATAATTGTACATTTACTGAATTTGTTGCAATCAAATTTTAGTTCATTATCATTCTTGGGCAATGAGAAGTTCACGCATCCATAATAATTACTGCATGAGCAGCTTAAAGTTACTGCAATTAGTGCTATCGTATTTTAGTGCAATAGGGCTTAAATAAATACAACTGAAATATATAGCTTTACTGTCATTGAAATTTCACTATCATAATGAGTAAGAACTAGGTCTCCCATGTCATTAGGTTTGAGTATCCTCTTCCTTCAACAAACAGAGCAATTATTTGAAACATTTAGAAGTTTAATATTCCTGGTTATGTGGAGTTTTACACATTTGATAATTATTTGATATAGGAAACAAGTACATATTATAAACCCTACATAACAATTGTTTCAGGTTCTGATTATGAGGGTAGTGGAAGTGAGGAAGAATCAAGTGACGAGGAAGGGGAGCCCGGGGAAGGTGGAACAAGAAGAAGGAAAGGAAAGAAAAAGAGAGGTATTTATTCAGTCATGACTTGGTGCTCTTTGAACTGGATATGTTGCACATTTATATCATTCAGTACCTTTCTTACAAACCCTTTCTTCCAGCAAAAGTTTTGTAATGTAGGATATTGCGATGATGCTTTTGTGACAAGATTTTTAGGGGTATGACAGATTTATCAGTAGTTTAATCTGTTTGGATTCAAGGTTAAAATTGGTTACTACCTGTCGTAAAAATCAGCTATTCTGACCAAAGTTTAAAAACAATTTTATAAAACCAGTATAAGTGTTGAGAGGAAAGTGAAGTAAGACCTGTTTGATGCCTCAAATTTTTGGTCAGCAAAGTTTGTAATAAACCTTATGAATATTTGATCAACCAAAACAATCTTTTTAAAACAATGTTTTAGGTGCCGGTGGAGCAGGAGGTAGTCAAAAGAAAATCTCAAAAGAGAAAATGGCTGAGATCCAGGCAAAGATTGAGGAGGATCGAAAGATGTTGGAGGATAAAAAAGATATGGCAGAGGAAGACAGAAACAAAGTGAAGGAAGACCTTGAAGTAAAGGAGGCTGAATTAAAAAAGTTCCAGTATGTAATTTTCCACAGGTTTATGGTGTTCTGTTCGTAGATTTCATGTCTCAGTAGATAGGTCTTTAACAGTACATTATGTGAATTAGTTGCATCGTCTGTGTATAGAACTACTCTAGAATAGTTGTTATACATCTCACTTCTGTTGAAATAAACAAGCATTCATAATCATTTTGAAAGCAATTGATCTTAGACAATTTACAGAATAATGGTGTTTATGATAATTTCGAATGGAAACTGAATTGTGACCGCTGAATATAGTGAAATATTTTCTACTTCAATACAATAACAAATGCCTTGATGAATTCTACAAAAAGTGATCTGTTTCCCTCTGCCTAAAGAAACCAAACTACTTTGTACTTAGTGATGTTATACTTTGATCATTGTCACTTTTTTTAATTATTATGTCATGAATGTATTTGCTCTATTTCACTCACCAAGTGAACTCCCTAGTATCCGCATTCTGTAGGAAGTCTTTTTACAAGACTTCAAATTTAAATTTTGCCAAATATTTTGGCCTTGTCTTAGAGAATGGTTGAAAACTTGACAAATTCATTTTCTTTATTGGAATATAAAGGTTGAGAAATTTGTACTATTAAAAGGTGGGTTTCCTTATTTACTTGAATTCAGAGATGAACAAGACCAGTTGACCCAGAAGTTGGCTGCCATTGAGAAGAAGATCATTGTTGGTGGGGAGAATCTGCTGGAGAAGGCTGAGGAGCAGGAGAGGATGTTAGAGGAGAGTGCCATGGAGCTGGAGGAACGCAAGGTCAAGGAGGAGGAACTGAGAAAAGCACTACTTGAGAAAGAGGTAGAGGAAAGTTTGTGTAGATAAGGTTAAAATGTGTTTCAAATTCTCCATCAGCTATTTATTAAGAAATAACACTGTTTAAGCCATGTTATCTCTTGTTGTACATATTATGTTTTTTGTTTTTCAGCAAGAAAGACTTGATATCGAAGAAAAATATTCCAACTTGCAAGAAGAAATCACAGGCAAAACCAAGAAGTTAAAGAAAGTTTGGACAATGCTTATGCAAGCAAAATCTGAAGTACTAATTCCTTTTTTTGTATACTGATTACTATGATTTTATTAGGATACTTTTATGATCTTGTGATGTAGTGGTCTTATGATGTGACTCATCTTTTCTTTGTATCCATTAGATACCTTTTAACATTCTTAGATTCATTTTTTTATATCTTGAAAAATTACTATTTTAACAGATTCATCTTCCACAAAATATTTGATACTGAACAGTCATGAATCCAAATTGATCTAGAAAAGATATTTTCTGGGTATTTATTTTAACATAGGAATGTCATACAATAACTAAAGAACTACTCTCATAATCTGATGAATTGCTCTGGTGATTTCATAGTCAGTCATAACAAATGCATTGTTATGCATGAATGGTAGTATTAAGTCCTTTGCCATGCTTTAAGGATTCGTTTGTCTTTTCCAGATCGCTGATTTACAACAAGAGCACCAACGTGAGATGGAAGGCCTATTAGAAAATGTCCGCCAGTTAAGTCGTGAACTTAAATTACAGATGACCTTAATTGACAGCTTTATACCTGCAGAGTACCAGGTAAAAGTCACCACATGTGAATAAATATGATGGAAAACAGTTTTCCAATTAATGTTTTTCATTTGTCATATTAAAGATGTTGGCATATCTTTTAGCAAAGAAATATGCTTTCATTGATCTGCAATGATTTATCACTTACAAAGTATTCATAGGGCTTCTCACTACTGAAGACACCTATGTTTTGCAGCTTGGAGCATTTTCTGAAAACACCTCTATGGTGCTCATTAGTGTATTACAATGTATGCCATCCTTATATGTTACAGGAGATGATCGAGGACCATGTCCACTGGAATGATGACATTGGGGAGTGGCAGTTGAAGTGTGTAGCTTACACTGGAAACAATATGAGGAAACAAACACCCCAGCCAGACAAAGAAAAGGACCGGGTAAGTACAGGGCCAAATAATGATTAGAATTTCCAGGTTTTTGATATTCACATTACATGTACCATAGGACAGGTATTACAAATTTGGCATGATCATCTGTCTGTGACAATATATTGAAATACCTCACTCTTCTTAAGGGATGAAATATTTTGAACCCAGGTATTTCTGCTGCATTTTCTTTAATTGTGACTCTCTCTCTCTCTCTCTCTCTCTCTCTCTCTCTCTCTCTCTCTCTCTCTCTCTCTCTCTCTCTCTCTCTCATTGCATATGACTGTCAGCTAAAAAAATGGAATTTTATTGTCATCTCTTAAACACATTAATGGTTATTATCCCCCAAGAAATGCATTTGAGGGGGCTATTAATTTGGGCACTGTCTGTCCATCCATTTGAGGATTTTCTGGGCTGTAACTTCAAATCTGTTCAACTCAACTTCACAAAACTTGCTGTATCTATTAAGTTAGTGCCTTAGTAGTGCCTTTGTCTTATTAATGACATTTGATTATTTTTTAAAAGAAATTCTGTTTCCATTGTAAAATGGTCAAAAAACACAAAATTAGTGTTAATGTTCTTTTTCGTGCTACAACTTAAAAACAATTCCACAAAACTTTCTGTATATATAAGGATAGAACCCTAGTAGTGCCTTTATCTATTGAGGACATTTGATTATTTATCTTTTTTCTGTTACCATCAATTTTTTTGATTTCTTGTGATTTCTTGTATAACTCTAGAGCTTATAGAGTGTTGCATAAATTTGCTTTAGGACAATACCAAGCTCTATTCAAATATCAACAGTCAAACACACAGGATCTACATCAAGATATAAACTTTACTATAAGGTTGATATATAAGATATATAAAATGTTGAAGTTGAGGAGATGCAAGAAAATTGAACTGATAATTGACAAAAGAAGATGTTACATTTTGCACTAGCACTTTTAGATCTTCAGGTTATAGTAGTGGTACATAATTGAGTGTTGTAACAAATCGTTACACTGGTATATATATTTGGGTTTACACGAACAGCTGGGTGAGGGGGGTAATGCCATGCTTTGCGGCTCCTTGTCAATCATGTTGTTTCCATAATAGTTCCAGGAGCCAGATCTATCCAACGTCTACCTCGCTTACACTGCTGAGGGGGCAGAGCAGGCCTTGCGACCTAAATCATCCAAGGCGTCACGCCCGAAGTCTGGACGACCTAAGACAGGCAACCGGCCCAAGAGCTCAAAGAAGTAAGTTTTTTTTCTACACTTATAATTAATCTGTTGTTGGATTCTGTCACAGACTAAGCATCTGTTTGTGCACTGGTAATGAATTAAATTATCTCTTATTTTTTGTAGATATCCATCAGTTTAAAGATGATATTTTGCGTGGGTCAAAATTTAAAAAAAACCAAATGACATCTGAAGGAATTTTGAGATCAGGATGTAAAAGAACATCAAAATACACTTTTGTCTCGTTATTTCATGGATTGAATTTTCACAATCACATTGATGTACAGCAAAATAGTAAAAAAAATTGTCCCTGCAAAAATAAGTGACCATACAGTGTTTTTAATGTTTCAGGTTAAAGATTTTAAAGCAATACTTACCTTCTCTTTTGCAGGAAGAAGCCAGATCCAAGTATAGATTCAGTGTTACAGTGACTATACACGGCTGCTGTTGTGTTCTTTATATTAAAACTTTTTATGTTTGTGCAACACTTCTCTACTGTTCTGAAGTGGGTAGTGAGCTGAAGCATTTGTAACGACTTGAAGAAAATATTCAAGATGAGGGTAGATACCATTGTCATATCATCAAACTTGCGTTGTGATTACCAGAAGGTTGTCATTCTTTCATGTTTAGAGATTGAATTTGATTTTTGAATTGACACATTAAGTATTTAAATGATCAAATATATATCAGCGACAATTTCCAAGCAATGTTTCTTTATTGAAGACTGTCCATATACGGTAATTATGTAGAGAAAAACAAATGTTACATGATACAGTGTTAAATTGTACTTTCAAATAAAAAATACTATTCTCTTAATAGAAAAATATGATAATTTCTCTCTAGGTGAATGAGAAAAAGGATTAAATGTGTTGTTTTGTCACGGAAAATATGGCTTGACTATTATGTCTACACAAAAAAATTTTTTTTCCTATTTATCTTTATTATGCACAATGCAATACAGGGTTTTCAAACCGTTGACTACTGTGAAATATACGAGTGCTTTCAATGTAAATTTTGAATTTAATCTCTGGATCTTTTTGCTTAAAAATATTATACAAAATGGCATATTTACATTTAACTTTCCAGTGGATTCTTTTTTACATGCAAGATAAGAAAACAATGGAAATGTACTGGGTGCTATTCCATTGTTAGTTTTCAAACCAAATTAATCGCTAATTATTACCCATGTAATGTCTAGTAGCATTTGATATCAATCAATTTCTGTACTTTGATATTACAATATGTCTTTATTAATGTATATGATTGATGTGGCATATGATTGATGTGGGAGAGATTTAACAATATGTATATCCCAGGTTTGTGGGATATACTTGTAGTATGATTTATGTTTTGATTCGTTGTTAGTGATAAGTCCTGTCTCATGGTGTTTAAACTTTCTGATCTGTAATACCTCAGACTAGTTTGTTACTAATTGTCAAATCGCATTAGTATCAATATTGAAATATCCATTTATGTTGCATAATTTATTTTATGTAAGTTGGAAAATGATTTTCATTATAAAGTATGAAAGATTTAAATTATAATATTGTATAAATATTGTATGTAGTAATGGTTATTATTTTATGCCTGTTGCAGTTTGTATTACATAATGTTACATCAAGACAAATTGAACCCACCCAGTATGGTTTCTCAAAAGTAGAATCTTTTTATTCTAATATCTTATTCAAGGTTGTGTTTGAAATTGTTTGGTATGTTCCTGTATGAATTAATGTGGGATTAACTTGTTGTTTATTAGAAATTATTTGTTATCACTGTGTCTGGGTAAATACTGGTTAACGTTATATCTTCCAGTACTAAAAGACTTAGCAGTACTAGAAATAACCCCATGTAGTTACTCCATTAATTTGAACATGTACTGTGTGTTAAAAACCTGACAATCTTTGAATTGTCGTTGATTTTGTTTTCTTTGTTTAGTTATTTCACAATTTTTTGATGCCCACATATCATATGTGTACACAATCTGTATTTGGCAAGGATCGCAAAATTGTTCAGGGATACACTCAGCAGGTTGTGTGTTTAAGGTATTAAATTAAGTGTTTATAATTGTGACCTTTGTTATGAAGTAGTATGTCTGCTGACACATCTTAATCAATATGTTTTACCTATGATTCGTGTAAGAGTTATGTCCCTTGAAACCCACTAGAGCTGCTTTCGCGAGAGTTATGCCACTTTAAAAATGATGCGAAACAGTCCAAGCAACAAGGAAATACTCTGTATTCTACGATAAATGGAACCCATACTGGATTTTGGAAATATTTTGTTAGGATCACATGTTGTTTCAGGATCTTTTATGAGATTTTTTTTTCAAACCCAAAGATTTTGTGACCTTTTTTGTTGCAAATATGTGATAGAAATTTGTATTTCCATTTTCAATACCTGCATTTGAATTACAATTCTATTACTCATAGCAGTCATCATAACATAGCTGTCACTTAAATGCAGGGCCATTACCATAAAGAGGAGTGTGCCCAACCTTGCTTGCATCAGATTACATATTTTTCATTGTTTTTTTTTTTTGTTTTATGGAGTCTTTCTGTCTTAAGTTTCCAGTATTATTCCTGCTGCATAACATTTAATAGAAACGTCCATTAATGATTTTTAACACTGATAAATTAAGATCAAGGTCAAATATTATTTAAAATATTGGAGTATATTGATGTTTCAACTACTAGCAGCGAATATTAGAACTGAAGATACTATAAAAATACATAGGTATATAGGGAGGATTTATTTGATGTATTTATAGATTTTACTGGTATTCAGTATAGGACATATTAGATCTGATTCTTAAAATCTGAGACCTATCTTGTTTGATAGTTTGTGGCTATAGTTTATCATTTTTCTTATTTTTATTTATTTTTGTTGCCAAATTCAATGATTCCATCCATTCTACAAATTTTTTATAATTTTATTTCTTTTTTTTTCTGTCTTATTTCTGCTGTGTAGATGTCTTTGTCATTGATAATTTAAATGTTACTGAATATACTGCTTGTCATCCTTTTCAGGCATTGGTAACTGATGTTTGTTATTCCTGTAAGACTGAAATGTGTCGTTTCATTTCTAATAAATTCATTCAAAAATTTCTTTTTTGTTTCACACTGTTTGATGACATGTCACATTTCCATAATGGTATCTGTCCACTTCTGACGTCCAATCCGATCACATTATACTGACAATTTGCTTAGTTGTCCTAATGCATCACTTTCAATGTTGAACAACAAACAGGGAGCAGAAGAACCTTGCAAGGAACATAAACCATATAGTCTTCCTCGTTTGGTCGGCACTCAACTGAAACGCCCTAATTGAGACAGTGTTAAAAGAGAAAGAAAGGAAGATCTTTAGGAAAAGGAGAAAATAAATCAAGACCCTTAACTTAGTTTCCTATGATTATTCAATGAGAGCAGTCTACACATTTACTACGCCATACCAGCAGAGGAAGTGATCTTCTAGGCCTGTCAAACAAGGGGAAACAAAGACCATCAACTAGTGATCTCTTGGCCCTACACGTACATGTATGGTGAAATGCATTGAAAAGTGATATACTATACGATTCTCATGGAAAAAACAAATTCTTGGAAAGTTTACACACTAATATAAGTACCTTCAATACAAGATAAGATCAGCCAGTCGTCATCAAAATCCTTGACATTATTTGGTGAAGGAAGGTTCAAATCGACAGACAATGCATAATTCAGATGATCTAGTATTTTCATCAACTGAAAATCAAAGGGATACACCGTCGAATCTAAGACACTAAAACCTTCTATACGATAATTAACTCCAATAGGGTTTTGCTTTTGTTATTTTCATAAGTTCTCGAATTAATGTGTCCATGAAAGGATAAACAGTTGACAATTTAACAGGTTTTATTCTTCAAAGTGGTGATAAAAAAAACCGACATGTTAACGGAATCAAAATTCAAACACAAATTCGATGAAACAAGGCAAATGATAATAAAAGAAAGATTTATACGAGATTACCGGAAAAATTCAGGTGTTCCGGGAGGGCAAGCGTCTACTGTTTTATCGACGACACCCCATGTAAATCTTGGTCGATTCAAGTAGGTATTGACAGGTTCCCATGCTAGAACAAGGTATAAATAATGGAACCACGAGGTATACAAGCGAGCATCACACGTCCTGCTTCATTCGCAAAATTGAGATAATCAAGCTTATAATACAGGTTGAAGGAAAGCTGTACCTGTCCGTTTTGTTACAGGAAAATACTGAGGTAAGCGAAACAAGATCCTAACAAAATACATAAGGTTTTATATGGAACATTGCAAGTAAATAAAGTGAATATTACAAGGATTGTTAGATATTATTATTTATTAAAACAAGAACATACAGGTATAAAGTTCTGTAAACAGTGCAATTCATCAAATGTATTTCATTCAGAGGACGAAAGTTGCGATCGCATGACCAGGCATCTGATACGTATACGATCGGCCGTTGTTGTCCACTTGTATTGTGACATCATGAGAGTTTGAATCAGAATTCTGAACCAGCACGGCGACGGATCCATCAGGGTTCTGGAAGGCTACAGTGTTAATGTTCTGACTCGTATTGGAGTCTATCCTGACCGCCCCAGGTTTGACGAACTTGCTAAGATGACCGATAAGGTAGAATTCTACTTCCTTGGTGTACCCCCCGCGTGACTGCACTGTGAGCGCGCCTCTACACGTCTTGCAGCCTCCAGCCGTTTCCACGTGCGGTCCATGGTTTTCATCCAGTGCAAGATTCCACAGTAAGACAGTCTTCGTCCATGCGCGAGGCTGGGCGATGAATAATGTCTCGGCATTCCACATTAAGTTTCCGCTGAAATCATTAGCCCATGTGCCACCCGAACATTCGGAGAAGTACATATCAAATGACGGTTGTCTGTTATGTAGCTGAAGCGGCGCGTTCTTGTCTCCAGCGTAGCAATGCCATGCCACTCCCGATACATATTGACTTGTCTCGTGGTCATTTAAAATATTATTTGCGTAGTCGATATTGTCCCAGTTGTGGTCATACAGCAAGATCTTTGTATTGATGTTATTTGATCGGAACACTGGAC
This sequence comes from Ylistrum balloti, assembly GCF_031769215.1. Lineage (NCBI taxonomy): Eukaryota > Metazoa > Mollusca > Bivalvia > Pectinida > Pectinidae > Ylistrum > Ylistrum balloti. The sequence continues at coordinate 142,565 of NW_026782688.1, read as the reverse complement.
CTAGGTGGTGCTTAACGAACTCACTTTCCTGTTGCCACGACATCTCCATGGTAGGATATTGGTTATTACCGTTAAGCGGTTCGTTCTGAACTGTAACTGCGGTGATGTGAATTCCTTCATTTTGATATGCCTGTACAAACTTCAGAAAATATTTAGCGTAAGCGTCATTGATGTTGTTGTCCCGCTTCAGTTGACCTCCCTGGAGTTTGTTACTGGTTTTCATCCACGCCGGAGCAGTCCATGGAGTTCCCATTACCTTCAAACCTGGGTTTACTCTGAGTGCTTTCTTGATGACGGGGATGATGAACTGGCGATCCTTCTCTATACTAAAGTGGTCGAGGTTGAAATCGTATGGGGTGTCGGCGTACGTGTATGGCGCTTCAGCCTGAATGTCTGATGCTCCCATCGGCAGTCTAATGTAGCTGATACCTGTAATACGAAATCTGTATTACTTCTGTGGAAAACGTTCGAAATACTGATGGATGTTTATAAACTGTCATCTAGATTTACGTCATATAATCATGTCGAACAAACTAACAGAAGCGCTAGGCTTAATTCGAGGATTGAGGAGGCTACTCACTGAAAACAGACATACTGTCAAAGGAAACCTAACCTGAACTCAAAGTCCATGAAACGTGGGTAAGCAATGAAAATACAGATTCACATGGTTCAAGTCTAGGCGAAGGGTAAGCTGAGGTTCTAACGTTCAAATACGGAGATTACACAAAATATATGCAGACGTAACGTTTTGTACTTAATATTAGAGGCGTTTAAGTATCCAGTTACTTTACTATCATTATTACGTGTACCATCATAAAACAGATAACAAATATATTCGAAATGTATTTGAAAAGTCATCCGAGCAAAAACATGCTCCTTGTTGCCAATTTCAATAGGCGATATCGCCCTGACAGAATCCAACAGGGAACTTTCGTGATAGTTTGGACCTAACATAACGTCTGACGAGTTTTTCTTTGTTAAGTTTTACAGCAAAGTATAAGTTCTTGTAGTCTTTAGTGGAACGGTTAAGAATATACACACGTATTCGACGTTCTTCTAAAATTACCAAATGCATTTTAAAAAAATTTACTGACTTATGGGCCTAGTATACCATTCCATCTAAATTCTGACTTATCTTTCGTTCACTTAGGGTTTTCCGCAGTCGCCTTCTAGGTTTGAAATCAAGGCTCTAAGCACTATGGTCACTGACAAGTTTCTAGGAGGACGGAACAGCTATATAATGCAGTTAAATTTATTGTCTGGCTAATTGTATCTTATCTAAATTGATATCAAAATTTGCTATTCAGTAAGGAGTCTTTTGTACAAACTTTTATAAGAACATTTGATAAATTTGCATAATTATCAATCACTTATAGTTTTAATGCATTATACATACACATACATACCGATTCCGGCGTAGGGACTAAATAGTTCATTAACGATTTCATCATATTCGGGACTATTGTGGATGACGTAAGCGGCCGAGCTCGTGAGTGCAGCACCAAATCCCTCCATGGTCTGGTACCGCTTTGTCTTGTCAATATTAATGTGAACGCCTCTTCCTCCCCCAGTACTTCCGTATATTCTAGGAAGCTGGCGTAACAGATTGTTGTGGTCTCCTGTCGTCAACCAACCTTGCATGGTGTCCGACAGGCTCGCTGTGTGTCTGACACACACCAACAGCACGAGGACAAAACACGCTGTGGATTGCAAGAGTGAATGCGCGTAAGAAATTGTCAATTCCAGTAGAGAAGTATGATGATAGAAAGAAAAAAAACATTAACGACAAATGTCACCTGAACAACTAGCAGCCAGGTGACGTGTCCTTTATTTAGCAAATGGTGCAAATAAAAGGTAAGATGGAAACAGGGAACTGGGTGGATACCTGTGAAAACCGAGCAGATAACTGTTTACAATGTAATATCATTAATATGTATAACAACGTTCTTATATAATTATGGCTGGTTGACGTATCGTTCACATATTTGTCGGTAATATGATTCAGTGCATATACTCTGCACGTGTTTGTGTTGAATAATGCGCTTTTTCCGTTAATAAAGATCGCAGCAAGAAGTTGAAACTATGTGTCCTCTCCAACTATTATCATGGAGCTCTGTAAAGCTGATGAGTTCCGTGTAAACATTTCATCATACCATTAATTTTGACAATGATTCGTGTTCCAAACATCAAGAAAAGTCAGGATCGATTGTAAAAAAAAAAAAAAAAAACACACAATTTGAAATATATTCAGTCGTCTGTGTTGAGCAATTTTGCATGAATCGTACTACGCACAACCATGTTCATGGTACTTGGACCGAATATAATCATATTACATATTTATGGACGGACACATAAACTTTCTGGTAATCTATCCTTCTAAAAAGTATGGTTGACAGTGCAATGCCATATACCTTGGCAAGATATGGGAGAAAACAGTATCCACAAAAGAATGGATAACGTTTGTAGAAATCCTGGACGAAGCTGAGAATATTGAACATTTTGAAATATATTACGTCTGCAGTCTAAAGCGGATGGACTATCAGGAGTGAGAAGGAACTAAAGATGTAACAGTTCTGACAGAGTACAGAATACCATCAACTATCCAGTTCGGTGAGATTTTATTCTGATAATAAACAAAAGGATGTTGAGCGAAGCGACATCAGAAAGCAGGAATTGGAACAATATATCGTATAGTTCTGCCAACACCGACCACTGAAACTGACAAGCTGAAGTCGTCAAAGAAGTAGAGAGAAGCAACAAGGTGTAATACACAGGTGTAATACACAGGTGCGTTTAACCATTTATAAACTAGTGCATTGTGAAAGATGTCTTACCGAGCTTTAGTTGAAAGAAGTGTGCAGCTGGCGCTACTACGTGTCCGTATCACAATAGGAAAAAGCAGATACAAAAATGGTTTCATTTCTCGGCACTGTTTTCTGTGGTGGTGGTGGTAGACTTGATCATCGATGTATAGAAAAGTGAAACGATATGTAAACTGTCTGAAATCGACGTCTGCACAAACTGGTTAACTGACTCGTAGGTTATCTAGCAATACTTCAATACTGAGGAGTTAAAGCGATGCACGCAGAAAATCACTGGACATAAACAGAACATAGAAAGAACTATAGCGTTTTGCGTTTGTTTCCTCTACGTTGGTAACCAAATTAGGATGATTAAATCTGTATTCTATCTGAATTTCCTCTTTCCATTCTCACATGTCAATACACCTCTTTCCCCACGGATGCTGAACGTCTGTCCCAGCAATGTGTGTTATGAACTCTATGCCCTGATTTTGTGCGTATTGTTGGACGGTCACATTTAATATTACTACTGAGAGAATGTCATTTTTCTGTATTCAGTGTATCACATTTCAGTGTGAATGAATTCATCATAAACCAAGTATGTATGTACCGCCCCCCCCCCTCCCCACCCCTCCTCCGTTTCCAATAAACGTGTACACATTTATTATCTGCTATTGGAAATATAGTCTCATATATATCTTACCTCTGTCATTTTTTTTATATCAACGAAGTAAAAGACCTCTTTGAATTGGGATATAGTAAACAGTGACGCATTTACTGACAGATATTAGATCTGTAAATGTCTTAAGTCGGACCTACGTGCAAGGATTACCTGACTTGTATAGTCCCATATTTCTTCCGTATGTTGATGTGAAGACGACCTGTGTTTCAACGTGATTTTCACTCAACAAGACATTCCTGTGTGGTTGGATAGACGTCTACATTACATATCTTATCAGTCACAACTATCAGTCGCGAATACCTTAGACGTAAGGAAGGGGTCAAAGAAATAAGGAAATAACTAGAATGACATTTGAATGAATGTTATATCATTTTTAGGCGAGATTGGTTGGTTAACCTAGTGATCACTAGGTATGAGCTCATACCACCAAGATGTTGTGTACGATAAAGCTCATGAAACCCTCACGAGATTTAGGCCACATTACGTCATGACATTACGCCATCCCGTTCCACACCTGATTAGATTTCGGTGTTCATCGGTAAAGATTAATGGTCAAATGCCACAAATGAATGGACCACCGTTTTGAAATACAAAACTTTCTCAAAGATATCTTGTGCAACCATTGATTTCCCAACCATAATAGTACAAGCTCTATACCTGATTAGATTTCTGTGCTCATCGGTCAATGTTAAATGGTCAAGGTTAAACGTCAAATACCAATCTTAAATTGATCACTTCTGAAACAGAAATCTCTCAACAAAGTTCTACGCTCCAACACATTTTGGTGTAGTCATCGGTCAATGTTACATGATCCAGGTTAAAGGTCAAATACCATTCTTAGACTAGAATAGTCATCGGTTAAGGTTAAAGGTCAAATGTCCCACTCAACCACTTTGAAATACATATCAAGATAACTTGTGTACAACATACCATAATCAATATCTCGGTATTACAGAGTTCTACACCTATAATCAAACATTTGGTGTCCATGGTTAACGTGAAAGGCCAAAGGGCACAGTGAAATTACACACTTTAGAAATATAAAGTTGCGTTAATGATATCTCGCGATCCCTTCGATTTTCTTATCATCATTTATCATCTGTTTAGATTTTGATGCCCACCGGTCAGTGTTAATGGTCAAGGTTATATGTAAAGCTACTCTTGAATCGGTCACTTCTGAAACAGAAATATTGTGTACACCTCTCAAAATAAATTTTACACCCGAATAGATTGCGGTAGTTATTGGTCAAAGTTAAAAGGCACCACATTTAAAATACAAATTAAGACCAATGGTCAGTCATACCCTGGGACGTATCATATGTAGGCTGGTCACACTCTTTTACTTGTAGAAATAATTATTATGAAAACTTGTGTTCTATATATATGTGTGTTCTTCTACATGTATGATGGAGTTTAGAATTTCACGATAAAATAAAAAAGTATGTGTGATTTTGGATATTATGGGAAAAGTATTATTCCCATAAAAGGAAACATGTAAATGACAAATGTGTACAATTAAATGCATTTTTTTTAGATTCCGGATCGTCCTCTTCGATAACGTTTAATTTTTATAACGATTGGTCGCGAGCCAAATAGGTGGGGTTGTTACATATTGCCCGTCACTTGATTCGATAGTTACACCTACTTAAAGGTAAGATTTATTGAACATTCGCTGGTAATCTACATGCAAATAACATCTTACATGTTTGATTTAGCATTAATGGTCAAGAGACTTTTCTCGCTGTAAATCAGTTCTAAAGTGTACCGATCACTCACTAACGTTACAGGTTGACAGAAGTGAAAGGGCCGATAGGGAAATCACAAAACACTCTATATTATATCAATTGTATGAGTACATTGTTCATTAATATACTGCTTATGAAATGTGGATTTTTCGGTGTTATTGTGTTGTTTCATTTTACATCGCAGTGACAGAAATATGATGAAATCCCTTGGGACGTCCCAATTACTTTCGTTTCAGGTATACTTAACACAATGTTCGAATTATGACACATTTGTTTACTTTCGGCATAGACAATATCATAATCAACTCGGAGGTAGTTTATCTATGTAACGTACATTATCAGTTATATTGTTTTTATTTTAGGCAATTCCCTAGTGGCTTTCTTTGCTGCTATAGGACAGGAAATAAAAGCAGTGACATCAGGAAGTAACAGACCCTTCCTAGAATCGAACTAAGTATCCAGTCTGGGGAAGAGGAACTATGAGTTCCTGTACTGGAAACTAACTTTAAGTGGAAGTGAGTAACTTTCTAACAATAATGATTGTCAATAACAAAACTGAACCATTATGTACAATTAACGTCAAGGTAAGTGTAAATAATTTACACTAAATAATTGTTTATTGAAGCGAAATTGTAAACATGAAAGTTTGAATGAAAGCAAAAATTGGAAATACTGGTGTCAAATATATTTTTATCCCTATACCTTGTATTCATTAGATGCTCATGTTGTTTTTAGGTTGGTGAAGGCATATCATTTTAGGATAGTTAATTAACAATGGCCAGTAATACAGTGGTTTGTTCCGATGATGAAGACAGCAATACTATGGATGACGATGGACTCAGTTTATCAAAAACAACACTTGAACCTTACATGGTAGCTGCGATTGATTTTGGAACAACTTATTCTGGTATCGCTCATTCCTTTAAACATGACTACAAGAAAGATCATTTAAAAATTTATTGCCATAAATGGTATGCGAAAAGTGGACTTGCACTTCCTTCCTTGAAAATGCCAACAACATTGTTGTTGACACCAGATGAAGAATTTGAAGCTTTTGGGTATGAAGCAGAGGAGAGGTACACAAAACTAGTTGATGACAATGCCCACTTTGGATGGCACTACTTTAAACACTTCAAGATGAATCTCTACAAACCAAAAGTAATTTTTTAATCACATCTTAAATTTTCTCAAAGCATTTTCAATATTCAGCAATTCATGTAAATAATTCAAATAATAATAATAATAATGAATAAAAGGAAGTGTTTTTGTTGGAAGTTTAGATTTAATAACCTGCGAGCAATGCAAATCTGATTTTGACAGGTTTTTTTTAAATCTACCCCTTCACATTCAGTAAAGTCTTGGTAATTCATTTTAAGAATTGACATAAATACAATTTTAACATAGAAGATGTTTTCAGGTGAAACTTTCAAGAGACACCAAGTTAAAAGATGACCAGGACCAAGAGGTTCTTGCACTTACAGTGTTTGCAGAGTCCATAAAATATTTCAAGGAAATGCTTCATGACAATTTCAAGAATGCAGCAATAAAACCTACTGATGATACCATTACCTGGGTACTGACTATACCTGCTATCTGGGACAACACAGCCAAACAGTTTATGAGAGAAGCTGCTGTGAAGGTACTGTCAAACAAAACGACATGTCCATGATTTTGACGATCAAATGTTGTTGTTTCTATTTCTTTAGAAGCATTTGATAGACCTGAATTTTCATTTGAAGGTTCCCCTTGTTCCATTTTTGGGCCAGTTTTATTTTAGGACTGATCAGAAAATAGGGCTGACAGACAACAATCTTCAGTCTTGACATTGAAAGATTGTTATTGCAATTTCTAGAGGAGCGTTTGATGGATATTTCTCAGATTTCATATTTAGGCTCCCCTTGGTCCCTGTTTGTGCTCATTTTATTTTGGAATTGATCAGAAAAACAAACTTGCTGATAGGCAACCATCTTGGATTTGTCAGTTATTATTGTCTTTTTTTAGAGGAATTTTCAAATTTCATGCAACAGAGCAAAAAAAGAAGAAAAATGAAAGAAAAGAAAGAAAAAGCGCAAATTTTTGAAAAACAAATAAAAATAAAATAATGGCGGGCACCAAGATCAATGAGTGGTCTCTTGTTTTCATACTGATTGTATATTGTGTAACAAATAAGTGTCTTTAAATCATAAAGATTACTTCTGAAATTGTCTAATGAATTAGTTGTTTATTTGTTAAATTTTCTTGGTGATATTGTGTTGCAGTCTATTTGATGCACAATTTTGTATTCTTGTTAAAGGCGGGAATAAAAAATGAACATCTGTTGTTTGCCCTGGAACCAGAAGCAGCATCTGTGTACTGCAAAGAAATCCATGTCCAGCGTAAAACAGGAGACGAAGGAGCTACCTTTCTCACTTCTTATGACCCTGGCACAAAATACATGGTTGCTGACCTTGGAGGTACGTCAGGGAGATCTGAATATAGCCAGTCTTAAATTTTGATATACAGGGCAATGATGAAGTTTTAAAAACTTTCAAAAATTAGCTTTTGAAAAAGTCTACATTAAAATTCATTTTGTGTTTTGTAAAGATTTGAATCTGTGTCTGGCATGATGTGTATCATAATTTACCGTAAGTAGGAAAACGTAATGAATTAAGAAGTCATTCACAAATCGTGATTAATAAGTTTCTTTAAAAATGTTTTTTATATTGAGTTTTGGCTGTGAAAAATACACACTTCTTAACCTTTAGTTCTAATCCATATGTATAGCATGTTTCAAATTAAAAAAAAATTGCAATTATCCAAACTTGAAATTGTTTCACCATATGTAATGAGGTGTAACTCATATCAGTGTTTTAAATGTGTTGCTGTGGTGCCTTTTGATAACACACAGTTATTGCCCTTTGTTTCGATACATATGAGGATTTATAGAGCTGTCAAGGTTGATATTGGTTACCCTTATTCCATAAATCCTCATATCAATCCAAAAAAAAATGCCATAGCAGTTTTATTACATTTTGGAATCAAAACCAGAGCACAGAAAGTATGATCCCACGCTGTTTAAATTTCACCTAATATTCACCATAGAGTCATGAATATCGCATCTTTGCTGAATAATTGTATTGCTCTCTCGCAGAATATGACAGACAAACCTGATTGGCTGAACTTACATTATTTCACAGAACACTTGCACGAATGTGAAATATAATGTTTTACCACAGTCATAGAGAGTATGTTGATGGTAAATTGAATAACATGTGATCAGATGTAGACCAATTGGCATCTTACACAAAACCGAAAATGTAATCAATGTGTTTATTGGAAAGGCATTGTGTTATATGCTAATTGAATTATTTTCATTGAAGGTGGAACAGCAGATTTCACTGTGAGAGAAGTGATGCAGGATGGGTCCCTCAAGGAAGTCGTTTGTGCCTCGGGTGAGGCATGGGGTGGCATGAATGTCAACAAGGAATTCTGGAAATTCATTGAGCAAATTGTAGGCAAAGACCAGATGAAGGAGGCTTTTCAGAATTGCAAAGCAGAGCAGTTAGATTTTGAAAGATCTATTGAGCAACAGAAACGTGACCTGAGGGCTGAGGGAGATGGAAATGACATTGGAATTCGGCTAAGTCTTGGAGCTCTCAATGAATATGTTGATGAATCGTCTGCTAAGAAACTGCAGAACACTTTCAGAAAAGGTAAAGTAGATATCAAGAAAGGAAAGATCAAAATACCAGTGACAGTAATTAAGGATTTCTTTGAACCCTCTGTGAACAGCATAAAGGATCATTTTGAGGAGTTATTTAGGAAAAAGGAGACACTTGGAGTAAACGATGTGATATTGGTAGGGGGGTTCGCTGAGAGCAAAATAATGCAAGAGGCAGTTAAAACAATGCTGACTGGAAAGAAAGTGGTCATTCCCCAAGAGTGTGGACTAGCAGTGCTGAAGGGAGCGGTCTTGTATGGACTTAATCCAGGCATTGTTTCAGCACGTATCAGTCAGCACACATATGGTACACAGGTTCACAGATTCTTCTTGAAAGACTTTGATGACGAGGAAATGCGAGACAAAAAACATCGAAATTATTGTAAGCAAGTTTTCAACAAGTTGATAGAAAAGGATGAGCTAGTCTATGTTGGCAAGACTGTCGAAACTGAAGTGTTTCCCCTGACAGCAGACATGACTGCGATGACGATTAGTATGTATTATTCCGATCAGAAAAATCCTAAATACACTACAGGCTGCACTTACTTGGGAAAAATGACTGTTGCGATGCCTGACACCACTGGTGGCTTGGAAAGGAAAGTGGTGGTCAGTCTGCACTTTGGTAAGACTGAGTTGGTCTTTGAGGGAAGGGACGAAAACTCAAAAAAATCTGTTACAGTCAAGCTAGATACACTGGAAAATCGCTCCAAACCATTATGAAATGGTTCTTATGTCTACCTGTCTGCTACATATCTCTATTGTGTTTTATTTCCTATATCACATCCTTGATGTTTCTAGGATTTTTATTGGTTATTACCTGAGAAAGTAGAAACCAATTACATATGATTATTATCAACTTATTATACAACAGTTTAACTTTCTTCCAAATTTTTGAATATGTAAACTGTGTGTAACTTAACTTGGACAAACTGGTATTGATTGAAGTCACATGTGCATACATAATTGTTTCTCAATAGATCCATTTAAAATTTGGATAAGGTGAGGTCACCACGACGGTTCACCTGTGATATGGGAATTTGTAATCATTTCACCATAGATCCACCTTCAACTTTGAGAACAGGACGTCGTCATGAAGTGCATGTGTTATATGAGTACATGTGATCATTTCACTATCAGTCTATGTTAAACTTTGAAGACCTGACATTGCCACAACGGTGCTCATATGATGTAGGCAGTTGTTTCACTTCCAACATTATGACACCAGGAGGGTGCAGATTTTATATCTACAAGTGGAATCATTTCACTATAGATCTGTGTTATATTAGTAGAGTATAACTGAATTGGTGCCATTGTGTAGAACAAAATATGGCTGCCATATACAGGCTGCAACAGTATATATATATATAGTTCAATTAGATGAGAACATTGTGTATCATTTAAATATGTAAACATAAAAGGCCAACAAGGCAGATAAACTTGATTATTGTTGATATGTTGATACCAAGACATTAAAGTAATCGCCTGAAGATAGCCGAGACACGGCTTGAAAACGTTAGCGATAATCAAGTTTATTTGCCTTGTTGGCCTTTTATGTTTACATAGATATATATCGTCTTTTTTCTGAATATGTTTAGCTGCTGTGTATTTGTTGAAAGTTTCTATATTTCAACATTTGCAATTGTTTTTTGATTATCTGTATACAGGCATATAACCAGTTATTTCAAAACTTGATATAACAAAGATTATCTAATATCACATGTACTTTATTCCATGCTGTACCATTGTTTTTCTTTGTTGTTGTTTTTGATTTTTTAAAGACATATTTGCTCCTCAAATGTATCATAGGATGCATATAATATCATAGTTATGTTCAACCTTAAAAAATCTTTTGAAAGACTGTTTTCCTCAATGAGTACTCACATTTTTATCTGTTAGAAAGATAAAAAAAATACCAGAAAATGTCGATGAGTCCTGGATAGTCAGTGGTGCAGTGATATCGTACTTGCCTTTCATCTGTATGTCTGAGGTTCAATTCCTAGAATGGATGTGAAAAGATGTGAAAGTCACATGCCCAACCAGTGGATGGACTATGGACTTGAAAATGCTTCAATTAAGCAGTCCACATACTGGGGAAGCTGGAGAAGTTACCACTCAAGCCCATAAATCAAACAAAGAACTTTCCTAGGCCTTGAAAGATAGGTATGGGAAAAAGTCATACCAATAATTTAAAATGCTATTGGATGTCCTAAAACCACTAAAAGAAATGTATCATGGATGTACAGCAAGAGTGAAACAATATGTGACCAGATTTCTTGATGATAGTGTAGATGTTCTTCAAAAGTTAGAAGAGGAATTTTTCCACAGTGCCCTTTCGCTGACACAGGCATAGTGGATTCATGGAAATAAAGGATCCAGAAGTGTTGTTGAAGTGGTGGAAGATTACATTTTCCCTGACCAGAGTGCAACTAAGCCAAAAATGCAGGTTAGTCAAGCTTCTGTAATTTCATCAGAGTATGAAACATAGAAAACATATTCCGATGATTCACTGAAGAATGTAAGATTTTTTTCTGTTACAAAATGGGTCATATCGCAAGGAAATATCTGAAGGCCAGCAAAAACAAAGTCATTAACTGGGAAGTCAACCATCATTCTGACGACCTACTTCACTTACCAGGTGAGGTGAATGGAGGAGTCATTAGTTTGGTGAAGGACACTGGCACAGTTATGGCACTGATAAGAGAAGACCTTGTATACTGCAATTGGCTGTTGTAGACATGGAAATGCCATTCTACAAGGGACATGCCCAAATTGGTTCCAGACCTTGCCACAAAGGCTATGTTGGGTTAAACATTATGGAACGGAAAACAATCAACGTGGTTACCAAGAGACAACAATGACAAAGAGATAAGGATGAAAAATGGATCTCTCAGAAAATTATCATGTAGACAGCAGGATGATCTGGACTGGCAGAAAGTGATTCCGAAGTCAGGGGTGATGATGTGACCCAGAAGAATGTTAATAAATCAGAATTGGAGGAAACAACTGAAAAGGAGTCCAAGGACACAGAGAAGTAACACCGATGTAAAATCGATGTTGAAATCCTCAGAGATATGCACATATCCGATAACTCACTAGCAAATTTGAGTTGAAAGACAGCTGATTCTCCAGGGAAAGTGAATGATGATTCCAACACCATCTTTTTTGAGAACAGAATTCTCAAATGAAAATGGAAATAACAGATGGTATGTGTTCTGGTGTGCAGGTTATTTTACCTGGAGATTCGAGAGATAAAATTATTGAGCTGGCTCCCAAGAGATCACTAGCACGCCACTTGGGTGTAGAGAAAACAATGGAGCGTGCCTTAGCTTCTTTCTAATGGCCAGGTATATTTAAGAAAGTGCCTAACTATTGTAGTAGTTCTGACATATGTCACAAAGTGGCAAAACAACATATTGATGAAAAGGCACTGTTAGTGCAACCTTCAAATGTGAGTAAAACCTTTCATAAGATTTCAATGGATGTAGTAGGCCTCTTGTCATGGTCAAAGAAAAGAAATTGTTTTATTCTGACAATTATCGATGACACGACACAATATCCAGAGGCCTTTGCACTCAAAAATGTGGATACTGGAACGGTATCAGCCACTCTGATTGTGATGTTCCCACATGTTGGATTTCCGAGAGTAATTCTAATGGATCAGGGTACAAATTTCACCTCGGAACTGTTGAAAAACCTGTACGAGTTAACAGTTATCAAAGGGATCAGGTCACTGTATCACCCACAAGCTAATGGTATGGTGGAAAGGTTTAATATCACTTTGAAGGCTGTATTGAAGAAAATTTTGTTACCTTACGTACTGTTTGCAAACCGAGAAGTGCCTCACAGGGAAACTGGGTTCTCCCCATTTGAGATGGAGAGGTGAAAAAATTAATTGATGAAATGTTGGAAAAGGGCCAAATTTCTCAATCAGCAAGCCCTTATTCAGCATCAGTAGTGGAAAAACCAGACAAATCAGTTAGACTTTCTGTGGACCATCGTAAATGATATCACACAAAGTGACGGATATCCCATTCCACAAATAGATGACATTTTCGAGAAACTTGGTTGAGCCAAGTAATTTAGTCCCGGGTTACTTGCAAATTCTGTTAGCAGAGGAGTCATAGGATAAGTCAGCTTTCGTCATGGAATTTGGCCAGTTTAAATTCCATGCCATGCCATTTGTGATGAAGACTGCCAGCAACATTCACATGTATGATGGATAAAACTCTGACAGTACTGTCAAATGTTGTCACTTACTTTGACGACATCATAGTATTCAGTGAGAAATGGGAAGATCATTTGAATCATCTACGTGCATTATTACAACGACTTAAAGAGATTGACTTGTGAAGCTCTAAATGTGTATTTTTGGGAAGGAGGAATTGCATTGTCTGGGCCATGTTGTTGGTCAGTAGGACTGTAAAACCACACAAACAGAAGGAATTACATTGTCTGGGCCATGTTGTTGGTCAGTAGGACTGTAAAACCACACAAACAGAAGGAATTACATTGTCTGGGACATGTTGTTGGTCAGTAGGACTGTAAAACCACACAAACAGAAGGAATTACATTGTCTGGGACATGTTGTTGGTCAGTAGGACTGTAAAACCACACAAACAGAAGGAATTACATTGTCTGGGCCATGTTGTTGGTCAGTAGGACTGTAAAACCACACAAACAGAAGGAATTACATTGTCTGGGCCATGTTGTTGGTCGGTAGGACTGTAAAACCAGATGAACAGAAGGAATTACATTGTCTGGGCCATGTTGTTGGTCAGTAGGACTCTAAAACCACACAGACAGAAGGAATTACATTGTCTGGACCATGTTGTTGGTTGGTAGGACTGTAAAACCAGATGAACAGAAGGAATTACATTGTCTGGGCCATGTTGTTGGTCAGTTGGACTGTAAAACCACACAGACAGAAGGAATTACATTGTCTGGGCCAGGTTGTTGGTCAGTAGGACTCTAAAACCACACAGACAGAAGGAATTACATTGTCTGGGCCATGTTGTTGGTCGGTAGGACTGTAAAACCACACAGACAGAAGGAATTACATTGTCTGGGCCATGTTGTTGGTCAGTAGGACTCTAAAACCACACAGACAGAAGGAATTACATTGTCTGGGCCATGTTGTTGGTCGGTAGGACTGTAAAACCAGATGAACAGAAGGAATTACATTGTCTGGGACATGTTGTTGGTCAGTAAGACTGTAAAACCACACAGACAGAAGGAATTACATTGTCTGGGCCATGTTGTTGGTCAGTAGGACTGTAAAACCAGATGAACAGAAGGAATTACATTGTCTGGGCCATGTTGTTGGTCAGTAGGACTGTAAAACCACACAAACAGAAGGAATTACATTGTCTGGGCCATGTTGTTGGTCAGTAGGACTGTAAAACCACACAAACAGAAGGAATTACATTGTCTGGGCCACGTTGTTGGTCAGTAAGACTGTAAAACCACACAAACAGAAGGAATTACATTGTCTGGGCCATGTTGTTGGTCAGTAGGACTCTAAAACCACACAGACAGAAGGAATTACATTGTCTGGGCCATGTTGTTGGTCGGTAGGACTGTAAAACCAGATGAACAGAAGGAATTACATTGTCTGGGCCATGTTGTTGGTCAGTAAGACTGTAAAACCACACAAACAGAAGGAATTACATTGTCTGGGACATGTTGTTGGTCGGTAGGACTGTAAAACCAGATGAACAGAAGGAATTACATTGTCTGGGCCATGTTGTTGGTCAGTAAGACTGTAAAACCACACAAACAGAAGGAATTACATTGTCTGGGACATGTTGTTGGTCAGTAGGACTGTAAAACCAGATGAACAGAAGGAATTATCAGTAGGACTCTAAAACCACACAGACAGAAGGAATTACATTGTCTGGGCCATGTTGTTGGTCGGTAGGACTGTAAAACCACACAGACAGAAGGAATTACATTGTCTGGGCCATGTTGTTGGTCGGTAGGACTGTAAAACCAGATGAGCAGAAGGAATTACATTGTCTGGGCCATGTTGTTGGTCAGTAGGACTGTAAAACCAGATGAGCAGAAGGAATTACATTGTCTGGGCCATGTTGTTGGTCGGTAGGACTGTAAAACCAGATGAACAGAAGGAATTACATTGTCTGGGCCATGTTGTTGGTCAGTTGGACTGTAAAACCACACAAACAGAAGGAATTACATTGTCTGGGCCACGTTGTTGGTCAGTAGGACTGTAAAACCAGATGAGCAGAAGGAATTACATTGTCTGGGCCATGTTGTTGGTCAGTAGGACTGTAAAACCACACAGACAGAAGGAATTACATTGTCTGGGACATGTTGTTGGTCAGTAGGACTGTAAAACCACACAAACAGAAGGAATTACATTGTCTGGGCCACGATGTTGGTCAGTAGGACTGTAAAACCACACAAACAGAAGGAATTACATTGTCTGGGCCACGTTGTTGGTCAGTAGGACTGTAAAACCACACAAACAGAAGGAATTACATTGTCTGGGCCTTGTTGTTGGTCAGTAGGACTCTAAAACCACACAGACAGAAGGAATTGCATTGTCTGGGCCATGTTGTTGGTCAATAGGACTGTAAAACCACACAAACAGAAGGAATTACATTGTCTGGGCCATGTTGTTGGTCAGTAGGACTGTAAAACCACACAAACAGAAGGAATTACATTGTCTGGGCCACGTTGTTGGTCAGTGGGACTGTCAAACCAGATGAACAGAAAATAAAAGCAATGATAGATTTCCCATCACTCCAGTGCGAAGTAGGAGTAAGATCATTTCTTGGAATGACTGGATATTACATAAAATTTGTCAAATACTTAATGTATATTGCAGAACCATTATCAGGCATGTTTACATCAAAGGAGCCAATGAAAGTACTGCAGATAAAGACCTGTGTTGATGCATTCAGAGCATTGTAAAGATGTCATGACACAAGCGTCTGTTTTCATCAATCCAGACTTTAGAATGCTATTCTATCGCCAAACAGATGGAAGCAATACAGCGATAGTTTTGAGTCAAAATGTTTGTGAAGATGACAGTCAAACGAAAGGTGAAATATTCTACAATAGAAAAGGAATTCCTTGCAGTATTACGGAGTATTGAGACATTTGGTTATTACTTAAACAATGTCCAGTTCACTGACCACAGTCCTCTAGTTTGGGCAGAGAAAACCAATCTAAAAAACCAGAGACTGATGAGATGGGCTCTGGCATTACAGCCCTATTGTATGGAAATTTGATATAGGAAAGGTTAGAAAAATGCTTACGCAAAGATGTTTGTGCATTGAGTAAAAAAGACGACTTTCATTTTTATGGAAGTTTATCACAGTTAATCCATGTATTGTACTCTAGTGTAGTTTATTGTAAAAAATGAAATTCATGTGTAACTTCCCACAGGATTAAATTTCAGTCATTAATACTAGTGTACAGACTGTGTACAAACGATTGGATTGGACACCTCATTTGATTAAAAGTTAATTAGAAATTATCAGGACAGTGTCTGGATCACATGTTTATGTTCTGAACAATTTTATCTCTGAAATTTATCTTAAGAGGTGTGGTGTTAAATATGAAATAGTGACTCAAAAGTTAAGTGGCAATTTGATTGGTGCTTCAGTGTATATGTCAGATATAGCTGTCAGGACACCTTACTCTGTGACCGGTGTATATGTCAGATATAGCTGTCAGGACACCTTACTCTGTGACCGGTGTATATGTCAGATATAGCTGTCAAGACACCTTACCCAGTGACAGGTGTATATGTCAGATATAGCTGTCAGGACACCTTACTCTGTGACTGGTGTATATGTCAGATATAGCTGTCAAGACACCTTACTCTGTGACCGGTGTATATGTCAGATATAGCTGTCAGGACACCTTACCCAGTGACAGGTGTATGTGTCAGATATAGCTGTCAGGACACCTTACCCAGTGACAGGTGTATATGTCAGATATAGCTGTCAGGACACCTTACTCTGTGACCGGTGTATATGTCAGATATAGCTGTCAAGACACCTTACCCAGTGACAGGTGTATGTGTCAGATATAGCTGTCAAGACACCTTACTCTGTGACCGGTGTATATGTCAGATATAGCTGTCAGGACACCTTACCCAGTGACAGGTGTATGTGTCAGATATAGCTGTCAAGACACCTTACTCTGTGACCGGTGTATATGTCAGATATAGCTGTCAGGACACCTTACCCAGTGACAGGTGTATGTGTCAGATATAGCTGTCAAGACACCTTACTCTGTGACCGGTGTATATGTCAGATATAGCTGTCAAGACACCTTACCCAGTGACAGGTGTATATGTCAGATATAGCTGTCAGGACACCTTACTCTGTGACCGGTGTATATGTCAGATATAGCTGTCAGGACACCTTACTCTGTGACTGGTGTATATGTCAGATATAGCTGTCAAGACACCTTACCCAGTGACAGGTGTATATGTCAGATATAGCTGTCAGGACACCTTACTCTGTGACCGGTGTATATGTCAGATATAGCTGTCAGGACACCTTACTCTGTGACTGGTGTATATGTCAGATATAGCTGTCAGAACACCTTACTCTGACTGGTGTATATGTCAGATATAGCTGTCAGGACACCTTACCCAGTGACAGGTGTATATGTCAGATATAGCTGTCAGGACACCTTACTCTGTGACCGGTGTATATGTCAGATATAGCTGTCAGGACACCTTACTCTGTGACTGGTGTATATGTCAGATATAGCTGTCAGAACACCTTACTCTGACTGGTGTATATGTCAGATATAGCTGTCAGGACACCTTACCCAGTGACAGGTGTATGTGTCAGATATAGCTGTCAAGACACCTTACTCTGTGACCGGTGTATATGTCAGATATAGCTGTCAGGACACCTTACTCTGTGACCGGTGTATATGTCAGATATAGCTGTCAGGACACCTTACCCAGTGACAGGTGTATGTGTCAGATATAGCTGTCAGAACACCTTACTCTGACTGGTGTATATGTCAGATATAGCTGTCAAGACACCTTACTCTGTGACCGGTGTATATGTCAGATATAGCTGTCAGGACACCTTACCCAGTGACAGGTGTATATGTCAGATATAGCTGTCAGGACACCTTACTCTGTGACCGGTGTATATGTCAGATATAGCTGTCAGAACACCTTACTCTGACTGGGGTATATGTCAGATATAGCTGTCAGGACACCTGACTTGGTGACAGGTGTATATGTCAGATATAGCTGTCAGGACATCTTACCTGGTGACTGGTGTATGTGTAAGATATAGCTGTCAGGACACCTGACTTGGTGACTGGTTTATATGTCAGATATAGCAAATTGATTTTTATGACTATCACAGAATCAGGGAGGCTCAAGTTATTTCATGCCTGTTTTCATCTGATAATTGTTTAGTTAATTAATTGTCAAATACATATATATTGATATTATCCTGCATGTAACTAGCCAGTTCCATTGTCAGCCTTTGAGCTAGGCACATGTCTACTCTAACCATCTAGCATGATACAAAATAGTACCAGGCAATTGGAGTTTATTGTTTGTTCTTGTATCAGAGAGACTTGTAACAACCTCAGGTAAGTTCAATAATTGCCAAAATCTGTCCATGTGTGCTGAATTTTAGTGTATTTTGTGTTCCTTGATTTGTAGAGTATTTTAATTGATATATATATCATAATGTATTGTGAAAGTGCATTTCACCTCCATGCCCTAGCCTTCATGAATTGCTTCCCCTTACGTCATTGTGTTGCTGAAACATATCTTCACAGAAGTTGCAACACATGACCCTATTGTTTACGTCTTAAAAAAAGTGCCCACATTTTGTGTACTTTAGGCAGAAATTTTGTACAATTGGTGTCCTGATGAAGCCCGCATAATTTTGGGTTAAACCGGTTGACATAACAATACAGATCTAACAACTTACCCCAAGATTATTGCATTTGATATCTGTCTTTGTTTTGCCCCTATTCCTCAATCTCCCTGCCTACCAGTGTAAGTATCCCAGTGCAGGATATCAGGAAAGACTCTTATACTAAAAATCAGGGTGTTGGCTCTAGTCGTTGGTGGTAAAAAAATAGCTTGTTTCATTCTCCATTCAGAATTATTTTTGCTTGCATTGTATGCATGGAATGGTATTTCTAAGGTATGCACACTGTGATCCTTATAATAGTATTCCGTATTTGTTTACAATATATTCATGTCAGGTCACATTATAGATAATTAATCAGCACTCAATTGAGTATTAAAGGAATTAAAGGAATCCCTGTTTACAGATACCAATGTGTCTGGACTATGGGGAATCCCTGTTTACAGATACCAATGTGTCTGGACTATGGGGAATCCCTGTTTACAGATACCAATGTGTCTGGACTATGGGGAATCCCTGTATACAGATACAAAAGATTCTTTCCTATGGGGAACCCATGTATACAGATACCAATGTGTCTGGACTATGGGGAATCCCTGTATACAGATACAAATGTGTCTGGACTATGGGGAATCCCTGTTTACAGTTACAAATGTGTCTGGACTATGGGGAATCCCTGTTTACAGATACCAATGTGTCTGGACTATGGGGAATCCCTGTTTACAGTTACAAATGTGTGTGGACTATGGGGAATCCCTGTTTACAGATACCAATGTGTGTGGAC
Organism: Ylistrum balloti; assembly: GCF_031769215.1. Taxonomy (NCBI): domain Eukaryota; kingdom Metazoa; phylum Mollusca; class Bivalvia; order Pectinida; family Pectinidae; genus Ylistrum; species Ylistrum balloti. The sequence continues at coordinate 122,963 of NW_026782688.1, read as the reverse complement.
TATGGGGAATCCCTGTTTACAGATACAAATGTGTCTGGACTATGGGGAATCCCTGTTTACAGATACCAATGTGTCTGGACTATGGGGAATCCCTGTTTACAGATACCAATGTGTCTGGACTATGGGGAATCCCTGTTTACAGATACCAATGTGTCTGGACTATGGGGAATCCCTGTATACAGATACAAATGTGTCTGAACTATAGGGAACCCATGTATACAGATACAAATGTGTCTGGACTATAGGGAACCCATGTATACAGATACAAATGTGTCTGAACTATAGGGAATCCCTGTATACAGATACAAATGTGTCTGGACTTTGGGGAATCCCTGTATACAGATACAAATGTGTCTGGACTATGGGGAATCCCTGTATACAGATAAAAATGTGTCTGGACTATTGGGAATCCGTGTATACAGATACAAATGTGTCTGAACTTTGGGGAATCCGTGTTTACAGATAAAAATGTGTCTGGACTATGGGGAATCCGTGTATACAGATACAAAAGATTCTTGACTATGGGGAATCCGTGTATACAGATAACAATGTGTCTGGACTATAGGGAATCCCTGTTTACAGATAACAATGTGTCTGGACTATAGGGAATCCCTGTTTACAGATAACAATGTGTCTGGACTATAGGGAATCCCTGTTTACAGATAACAATGTGTCTGGACTCTGGGGAATCCGTGTATACAGATACAAAAGATTCTTGACTATGGGGAATCCGTGTATACAGAAATCAAATCATCAGAACCAACAAGATCCTCTATATATTTGTTAATGTGATTTGATTAAAACAAAATACAACAGAACTATAGATAACAATTTTCCCTTTTATTCCTCCATTCAGTAACCATCAGCCTTTACACACATTGCATTTTAAACATTTCATAAACTTGCAATTGGATCAGAAACAGATATCCTTTCATTACAATACAAACGATTACTCAGCTTATAACTATGATATGTTATCTTTACTTCCTCTATACTTGAGACATAAATATAACACTTACTACATGTACAAGGCGTTGTCTTACTTTTTTCACTTAAATGAAAGATATATGAAAAATGATAATTGTGTGCATTACAAGTACATGTTAGTTCAACATAATAATTTTAAATTTACATGCCTTGAATAATCAATCTGTAAAACAATGCACTTTTCTCACACAACCTGAGAACCTACATGTCTCTCTACCTGTATTACATACATTCTACAATGTTTCAGGAGAATTACTTCCCTATAAGATTTTTAATATTTAAATCCAGAATGTACAGCACATAAGGAGCCTATAAACATGTATCTGTAAAATCTTTGTGTTTGACTGAAATGTAGGTTCAATATTTCAAAGACATATACTTATCACTTCTTTGTTTTCATACTGAATGCTGAAATCTCTATGATAATTTATTACATCTCTACGAAATGAATATTTAAAAAAAAAAATTGAACAACTATTTGTCTGTGTCAGCATCATCAAAGGATATTTCCTAATACAAATGATTAACTTTGGTAAACTCCTCTGGACATTAATAAATAGAAGTGGTCTTCATGTTATTTGCTATTTGTTTACAGAGACAACCTTAAAAAACTCAGTACATGTGAAAAATATAAACATTTCTATACAATAAATAAATATAAGTTACAGACATACAATGATGCTTACAAAATATACATCATTTTGGACGGACTCAAAAAAACAAAATATATCCTAAGAAATTGTATTCATCAATACCAATTCTGTGCTGTACAACATATATCACAGATCTAGTCACAATTCAATACTATTTTCAGTCTTTTCAGATGCTAAAACATTGTTTTACTTCAATGTTTTTATTTAGGAAAGAGAAAAAATTATGTTGTAGTATATAAGCATTAGAAATTTTGAATAAATAATGACAATTAATTAACATTTTTAAAATCGCAACTTTGCAGTATTACACTTGAAAGCTTAATGATCTGATATACACAAACTATCTTTACATTGTAGAAAATGGGTCATGCTAGTTCTAATGTAAAGAAGACTTAAATACCTAGCTTGTTCCTTGTTCATTTACCAATCTTCGTATAAGCTACAATGAAAGCAAGGTAGGAAATACAGGTATGCTTGCACTGGTAGTTTACAAAGCATTTCATAAGCACTTCACTAAATACAGAGGAATTAGTGTCTTTCTCAAATCTGTACAACAATGACCTGGTATCAGGGTTACATTGCTTATAAAATTGCACATGCAGTAACTTAATATAAGTCTAAATTGTGTTCTTACATTCATATATTAAAACTAATGGAAATTTGTGATTGGATCTTCACAAAAGCTCACAACTTTGACATTATGCGAAAGTGGTCTCAGGAATTGGAGATGTAATGCAAATTTTTGTCCAAGATTCTGTAATCTAATTAAATGCTAGTTTGATTCCACGACTGTAATATGTCCACATCATCACGCTGACTCAAAGAACTGCACAAGGGACTGAAGATCGTAGTTATCTAGGACTTCGAGAAGAGCAGGCACCTTTCCTTTCACATTGTGACCTTTGAACTTGAACTTGTCTATATACAGATCAGTAATCATTCCTGACAAAAGTTAAGGAAATACATATATGTTTTTTTCTTTTTTTTACAAAAATCAATGAAAGTTGAGACTTTGAATAGAAAATGATGTCATTTATATTCAAGTTATTTGCAGTAAAGTTAATTTTCACAATATAACATTGGTTATCATAAAATGTACCTTAAACTGCCAAGGAAAAAGGACAATTTTTTAACTGTTGCTAAGTACCGAAAATATCACCCTGCTGAAAGTTTACATACTTGAAAATGAAAATCTGTAAACTGATATTCACCGTGAACCTATTGGGGAAGCCATTGATAAATACTTATTCAAACTCCCAGCACTTACTTCATACAAGTCTGGTTAACCTAAATACTTAATATATCACTACCAAAATATTCCACTTACATTTGACCCTCAATAATGTTGTACTTGATGTGAGTATGCAGTTCACTAGGAGTTGAGGTGTAAGTGTTTGGATAGATTGTACAACCAAACTATTATGAATTTCTTGATAATAAATTATCAACACTAACATATCAGCATGAATTGTCAAGATGGGATATCAATCTATCTGCTCTGGAAGATTTTGTGACATGATTTAACTTACATAAAAAAAACGTATAAAGACACAAATGCCCTGATCAAGTGTAAATCAGAATCTGATCAGGTCAAGAACTTCATATTACAATCCACTGGAGTAAATATGAACCAAGTCTGCTGAAAGGTTCTCAAGGTATTACATTGATTTGAAACAGGACATAATGAGACCGGATGTGGCATAACAGAATGGACATTGGTGGATAAACCTTCATGCGTCACCACAAAATGGCACAGGAATGAAAACATAGTTCAGTATATTGCCTGTTTCACTATATAAAAAGGATACCATAAAGTCTCTCTAGATGGCAGGGTTGTCGTTTGTACTCCACCTGTAGTGCATCTGCATCTTCTAAGATCTGACGATATTCTGGTGACATGAAACTCATGTCATTTTCATGTACCTGCAACTCCTGTATACCGACAAATAAACATCCAGTATCATACTTAAGAGGAATCAGTATATTTGTAAAGTGTATTATGTTACTCTAATCTATCTAAAAACAAATATATTAACAAATATAAAGTTGTGACAGTAAATACTAACATGGATATCCTTTATATGGTGTTATTCTAATATTATCTAGTCAAAAGAATGCCGACAAAATTGGAAGATCTAGAGAAAATAATCAGCATATATCCCAGGAAAAATGGCAGTTTAGTTATAAGTCACAGGTATGCTCCATTCCTTAACTGCAAAACAAGTAAAATATCAAGGCAAATACTTGTGCTGAGCGGGACAAAATCTAAAAAGTTGAAATTTTTAAATTCTTTGAAGGTTTATCTAAGAAGAATGTCTTCTTTTTCTTTTTTTTTTCTATCTTTTTCCTAACATAAGAATAAAATAGAATATTTTTCAATCAACAGACATGACAATGTTATTACCTTGAGGGCGTCAATAAGCTGCACTTTCTTGGCCAGTAACAGTTGGTACTCTAGTTTAGGGTGAATCAAGTTCAGAGTGTAGGGTACAGAATCCTCCACGATATCTATTGTACCATGAAATAAAGCAAGGTAATTAAAGAAAATCTCTGAATCTTGACACAGAATATTCCTTGTTATCTATGTAAACATAGGATACAATACATGGAACATCTTCACACATATCAACAGTGATGTTGGAGATAAACACATCAATCCCTCCTTCCACTCCTAATGGAAATTTAACTTAAAAAATTTAACTTAGAAAATTTAATTTAAATAAGAAAAAGTCAGACTGTATTTTTTTTCAATCTAGTACTGACATGAATCGAGTATTAAAACCACTACAGAATTCAGGGTTAATATCTAATGCACTGGATTCCTTACCATATGTAATGTCCAATCGAATCTTCTTCTTTGTGGCTTCCTTGGTAAGGACATCTTTGAGAATGGAAACTGTAGAAATGTTGTCAGACTTAAACACTGCCTGGCCCTTCCTGTTTACACAAAAATACAAATATATTTAACGTGCAATGTACACCAGGTCAATTACCTTAACGATGTACTTTTCTGACCTGTCATATATAATAGCAAATCTAGAAAAGATGGGAAAGATTTCTGTGGTATACTTTGTAATTGATCAGTCTTATAATGTTTGAAAACCTCTCAACAACTTTTTTGTTTACCTCACCTGTATTCACATTCAAGTAATGTGTCAAGGAATGTGGAGACAAAATGGAAAGTTAGTACATCTCCAGGTGGGGTTCTCTCCGGGAGCTCTGGTAGACAGAAGGATACCCAGGAGTGCATCTCTGCCAAGCTAAACTGACCAGTCAACTTCACAGTGTTCAGGGGTCTAGAATTAACACAAGATATAAAAGGGTTTTGGAAGTGAGAACTGTATGTTGAAAGTTTTTCTTTTATTTATATTTCATTGCTTCAAATAGCATCTTGTGACTCTTCGTACCATGAAGGAACAATAACATATTTATATAGCCTAGTTTTAATATGTTTGGAGATAAATTCATTGTTCTTCTACAAAGGATCATTCTAAAGGACACACTTGCTGAGAGAAAAGATGAAGGAGTGAAATTTTTAATTGAAGATAGAAAATGAGGATTTGAAAAAAAAACAATAGCTTATCTTGAGGATCAATGTGCAAATCAGGAGGAAATTGATAAAGTTGTAAAAACCCTCAGGATGAAATATCAATAGGAGACATGCCTAAGATTTCTACTTAACACGTTTTGTATTTCATTATTCTTGGATTTGAATTTTAGACCTAAAATAAGTTTTCAATAAACATAATAGCTTAAAATGATATCATGTTTGCTCTATATTTTACAAATCAACTTCAATAAGTCATTCTTACCTGGTATCATCAAACACATGTGTGCGCTGGTGAAGTGACAGAGGTTTGATCTGGTATTGACGGACCTGGCAGGTTTTTGGTTGAACCCGTGGTGTGACATAGGCTTGTAGGGTCCCATACTGTCCTTCAATGGAGCGTATCTTGAGCTCTAACCGTGTTGTGTTGGCTTGACAACGGTAAGTTGCTAGCAGGAAATTCCCATCCTAAAAATATGTATTCAGCATAATAATTCTATTTTGAAATGCTTACTTCTCTTAAGTTTATCATTAAATTACAACTGCTAAGAAAAACTTCAGAATGCTAAAAATATCTTAATATCAAGCAATATCTTGTTTCCCTTGACAACATTTGACTTAATCAGTCAAAATTCTTGACAACCAGTGTAATGACCTTGACTTCTAAAATAACCTTGCTGTTGGTACTAAAGATGTTAGAGTTGTATGGTAGACAATGTGAAATTAAAGACTACAAAATATCTGGAAAACATGAACATCCCTGCTTCCATGCATACAAAGTCGTCAAATGTGACCTTTGACCCTTTAACCTGACCTGATGAACACTTTCATATAACAAGTTGTAGGCCTTGATGTTATGATGCTATTGGGTAAATATGAACCAAATCTATTCACAAGTTCCTATGATATGACATTGGTTTGGAATGGGACAGACTAGAAGGGGATGTAACATGATGACAGATTGACTTTGGTAACACTACATGCCCTCTATAAAAAGGCAGGGTTTAGTTTCATGCTCAATGTTTCTTCTATTCAGATAAGTTGACTCCTAGTTCCTGTAACATGCAATGCATGGTAAAGGTGATCAGAAGTTATGGCAGTTTAGAACAGTATATATATGATGTGTGAGTTAGGTGTGAGAACAATTGGATTAAGATATAACATGTACTGACCTCTGGGTTACAAGCGCTGTAGCTAACCACTGCCGAGTTCTTCTCAACGTCAAGTAGATCAATGGGCACATCACTCTGTATTGCAAACCAAATTTTTCAGAGTGATCAGCACACAAAAAAATAATTCCCATATTTCGTGTTGATCAATGATAATAAGGAGAGAAAATGACAAAGGACACGCATATACATAATATGTAGAAACAAAACAAAGTAATATTTAGCAGTTAGGATTTTAACATTTTTTATCATCATAGACTGGGTTGAAAATTTTGATTTGCATGGTGTAGACTTAGCAGTTTAATGATTGTAAGACACATCTCATCAACTTGAATTATATGAAGCAATGGATGCATGACTTGTTCACTCCAAGCCTCCTGAAATATTTGACAGGTAAGTTATGCCTCAACAAAAATACAAAGCAGCCCCAAGAATTTAATGGATGGGATGTTTTAGCTCGATTTTTCCAGGTGCTTCTTCATACATGTATTTTCTTTTGTTTAAGTATGCAGATCTCAACAATAGTCTATATATCGGACATTAAATGTACCATATTTTCCGGGTTATAAGCCACAGTACATTTTAAAATTCTTCATCAAATATATCACTGTGTCCAACTCCGAAGATAAAATTTATTTAAATGAACTACCTGAAGGAGTACATTATCAATAGGCATTTGAAGCTCCAGACTGAGAGTGTAGCTGGCATCCTCCCGATTCAGAACAAACTTGTCATTAATGCTGAAGTTAGGTATGGCTGATATCGCTGTCTGACTGTTAGCTGTCTGCTGATACTTTTCTCGCTCGTCCAATACCTTCTGCTGGAGTGTATCCAGCTCCGACCTGAACAATTGTCACACAATATTAAAGATATGTCCAAATAAGGCAGTTTTAACAAAACGTATATGTAGGTAGCATTGTAAAATACATAAATATAAATATTGAACTGAAGTTAAATGTATTATATTGTATCATATTATGAAATACAGTTAATCACTTTTATATCATTGGTTAACATACAGGAGTGTTAAAATAGTCTTCAGTTTAGAAAAGTGAAACCTCATTGATTCTGTAAAATTAAGACTGTTTTTGGTATCTTATTTCTTTAAATAGAAATGCAAATTACATGCCAGTACAAAAAAGTGCATAAAAATATGTAATCAGAATCAATCTTCATTAAAGATGGGCATTAAAGGATGTAATATATGATAATAACAGAATCCCATGACATTGTAACACAAAATATACTATAAAACATTTGACACAATAGCTCTCTCTAGTTCCAACATGCAGTGCTTTTATACAAAAATGTATATCTATGTAGAGTGAATAATGAGGTCTCACTTATATATATATATATTGTGTACATGTGATAAATTAAATACAGAAATTTCTATATTTGAATTTTGAAAAAAAAAATTAACATTATAAATCAAATTAATTAAAATAAAATGTTAGATCACATAATTTTGTAATGAAAGAATTTCAACATGGCACTAACTTGAATTATGTAGCCATGTATAACACAATATACAAGCTAAGATTAACTTACAATTAAATTTTATCTATCATTAAACCTAGAACTAAACCATATGTGTATCCCTGGGTTTAATTGATTATAATCAGCTAACAGCAAAAAGATTTGACTTGAACAACAAACAAAATTGTATGAATCTGGGACCAATTAGTCACCTAAGTACCCAGATATTTACTATATTTCATCAGACTTAAATTAAAGGTTTATATCAGTTCAGATATCATAAAAATAATATATAGCTGAAATGAATCATACCTAATTTTTAACACTTAAAAATGTTTAATTTCAAAGTGCTGAAAATAGAACTAAAGTATCATTTACAATTCAACACATATCTTAAAACAAATTTGTAAATAAAGGATTGAAATAAAACATATAATAATTTGTTAGAATTTTTAAAGTGCTGAGGTTAGCATTCTAACTTCTATGTGATAATTTAGTAAACATTTGATGTCGTGATTAATGATACTAAATAAAGGCTACATGATATGCTTGCTTAAACAAATACTGAAATGTGTTTTACATGAATCATGTACTCAATCCTATTGTCTCTCTGAACATTACATTTGTGTATTGTCTCTGTTGCCATCGCATCATTAACAATTAATATTTGGGTATAGTGTAATCAAATCAACTTTACATCACTTGTTGAATATAGATTAAAGGAAGTAATACATTGTAAGTATCAAGTATGTCCTTTTTGTTATCGTCATAGTGACCGTTACCATGGAAACGACCTACTTGAGGTTGGAGATTTTGTTGCTCGCAGCTGCAGTGACAACAACTTCTGTTGGGCCCATGCCTTTTGTCAGATGCTCAGATGTAAGACCTATCAACCAACCTGTTATAGGAGATACAGCGGTCACTCACAGGTACCAACACAATGTCCTATAGACTGTCATATCATTCACCAAACACTGGCATATTGTTCAAAAGGAAAGGCATGTTTTTGATAAGGATAGGCATATTGTTTACATGGACTGACATAAAACATACATCATAACGATGACAGGTATACCACCACAAACTAGGATAAAAGAAAGAGTCACAAAGATAGGTGTAACATCATAAAAACAATGGAAAAAAGCAGCCCTGCAAAACACCAAAACGAAGTGAAAGTAGAAGAGAATTTTTGTCAGAGGCAGGTCTTCCTACCACATATTGCTGATGACTTATGTTTTACATGTCTTTTGTATATTGATGAAATTTCAGAGCATACAATATCTTTAAATCAACCATCATAGCTAACCCAGTTTCATGACTTATTTCAATCGCTTACATCAATGAAAAAAAGATATGACAAACCTATTGTAGAGTGAATACTTCTATTCCCTTCTGTATGCAGACCTTAAAGTTAGTAATTTTTTGTTTATAGTGCAATAAAATATACTATTCTGGTGTTGATGAAGAAGAAAAATGTGCTGCTTATTCACTACTTTACACAAATATTGATAATGGGAATGTAAAGTAAATTATTTAGAATTCAAACACCATTCCTGGCACCCCTTCCATCTTACAGCTCTAACTGTAGATACAGAAAGAAACCGTGCTGTAGTAGGATATTATATAACCTTAGTAAAATCCATTAAGGATATATTTGGTGGCTGCAGTTTCGTTATAAGTCACCTGTGACATTGTGTTGAGCTGCATGACATATGTTTTAAGCATAAGACTAAAATAAAGTTTAAACACAAAAAACTAATTGAATGTACAATAATATCAATCTGTATATATCATACTTGTAAACTTTCCCTAATCAGTTTGGTGTTTCCAGATTTTCACTTTTGGACCCTGCCTCCCGATTATATTGATCTAAAATGGGGTAATCTCCTGACTTCAGAGATCCTGTTATGTATATTATACCTGTATTTACTTGTACCTGTCACTAAATTGCTAAACCAAACTGATATGCACCATAATTTCTGGAATATTTTGGAAAAGTTTTGTTTAATCAAAGGGCAGAGACAAATGGGGCAAATCATTTGTATTCCTTTAACATAACTTTAACATTTTATGCAGAACAGAAAAGAAAAACAAAAACAAAAGAAGAAATGAATTTCAACTCTGTAAAAAAGTGTTGTTTAAATTAGTAAGAATGCAAAAAAAAATGCTTCTAAAGTTAATAATTTAAAAATTATAATTCCACCCTTGAGTGACCAGAACTTTTAATTTGATGATCGTAGACATTTCTAAAGCGGTACTAAATTAATTACAAAATTTATCAATTAAAATGAAAACTAAAAATTGGAGGCTATAACACTTTGTTGATCACCAGAAACAGGACAATACATTCAAATATATTAGCACACAACATTAGGTATTACCAAAGTATCAAAGGAATTTTAGAAATGACATCTGATAAAAAAAAAGATTAAGAAAAAAAAAAATCCAAGGATATACTTCTGTTAGAAATATATATATGACACTTCAAAATTTAACCGACACAAAAGATAACATCAAAAAATCCCCAACTACCAAAAGTGGTCATTGTACATGGGGAGGTAGCAGTGGGGGAGAGGATTGAAGATTTTCTTTTGGTAATAAAATAACTTTGAAAGAAGAAGATTGAGAAGAAATCAAAATGTTTATTTCTAATGTACAATAATGTTACTTGATCTATTGAGTATAGAGAATACATGTACAAAACAATCAATTTTAAGACTGTTTCATTTTGGGTCCAACAAAATAACCATTTTATGAACTACCAAAAACAAAATTTGAAAGAATAAAATTCATGATTGGTGGGCTGTGTTTTTAAAAGCCATATCCACTAGAATCACTAATTTAAAAGAATTAAATAGCTTAGTTTTTTCTTTACCTACAAATTAACATTCGATTCATTTAAACAGTTAACAAGAATTTAAATGAAATGCTAAATGTCACTCTCCAAGAGAATCCTGTATGAAGAAAATCTCTTTTGTTCTGAATAGGTTTCAGATTTGACAGATCAGAACTTATCAGTGATCTCTTTCTACAAATTTCTATGTCAAAAAATAATCAAAATATGGAAAACTGCAGAATATCGTGTATTGTGGATATGCCTTCAAATCAGGAATACACTCAGATGTGAACAAACACTGTGGATCATCATGAGAGTTGGAACAGAAAAAGATAATATAAAAATCAAAACCCGACAGATCAAAAGAAAATGATCCCATGAAAGGCATTTAAATCACTGTTACTTCAAATGAACATTATGTAAGTTAAGAACACAACTAGAAAAAATGTGAAAGACATTTGTTTTTCATTTTGCCCTGTTAAAAACATTTTGGAAATCATTTTTCATTGTTGAAAACATTTTGGAAATCATTTTTCATTGTTGAAAACATTTTGGAAATCATTTGTCATTGTTGAAAACATTTTGGAAATCATTTTTCACAAGTTCTTTATTTTCTAATAGGTTTTTCCTCTTTTTTTTAACCATAGTTTACTATATGTATCTAAATAATCATACCTGGTGCATGTACGTTTTTTGACAAAAATAAATCAATAAATGTTCTATTTTTTTCCCATCTTTTCCACACAATCATGGGAGTATTATCTTTTGATCAGTAATTGCAAGGAAAGCAGTAACAAAGTATATAAGAGTGCTGTGTTACCTAAGCCCTATTATTTTATCCCTGCCCTCAAAAGTGAGGATCTGGGAGGTTTGTGGGCCTACAGTCTTGATATGAGGCTCGGAGGTAAGGCTGAAAAGCCATCCTGAAATCAACAGCAGCAGCACTGGCTATCAACATTGTATACCATGATAAAATTATATATTATATATATACATACTTTGAAAGTCAACGATGCATATCTCAAACATTAAAAAGTACTTTATTATCATTGACATTTCTGAATTTTGGTTATGATCAAAATAATGGCAGAAGTCAATTTAAATAGGAAAAAAATTAAATGAGTATTCCTCATAGATGTAAAATTAAATTAGCATTCATATCCCTGTAAAATAGATAATTTATTAATAAAAGAACATCTCACGATCTTCAATATAATTTGTAAATAATAATGTTATTGTATGGCAATATATGCTCCTCTTAGAAGGATTTTATTTAAAAAAAAAAAAAAAATTGTTTGCAAGTACATCGATAGAGGAAAATATTTTCTAGAAACATTGTCTTTTAAAAATAGCCCTTATTTAATTTACTAAGAATTCAAACCAATGGATACTAAGGTGATTGTGTAACCTTCAATATTGACTTCTGACAGCCCTTAATCTTAGAGTGAACTACATGTGATTAAGACAAGAAATGCACATGCACATCAATTTGTACTTTCAACCTTTAACAAGATGACTTGACACAAAGACCAATCACAATATAATGCAAGTGTCAACTAGCAGGAAAACAAATATGCATATCAGTTTGAAAGCTCAGGAGAAATGGTGAAGAAAATGTCATAAGGTCCAATTAATATGCAATCTTCTGACTCCTAACAGTTATAAAATGTGTCCCTGTTGGAGAATTGTCAGTATTGTTCTTGTATTGAAGTAAATGATGAAAGAAACGGGCCAATGGCAAAAACCACTGAACATTCCCTCCACCATGCCCCATGTCACAAGGTATCATGCCTCTACCATCTGGTGGAATAAATCTTTACACAGATACAGGAGAAAAATGATCTCCATATCAATACATTTTCTTTATAAACGTGAGATAAAATTTCACTCACAAATTAAAGTTACTCAATAGAGGAAATCTCCTCATTTACAAATACAAATGAAACATTTTGATTCTCAGATAAGGTCAAGTTACACCCCATAGATTGATAGTTGGTTTACCTGGATAGGTAGAACAGACAATCTCGTCATAGCCCGCAGTCGCTACATTGCCAGCGTGTATAGCTGTTACACTCTCACTGCAAGTCTGTAACATAAAATGAAGATATGACAAAACACATTGTCTAAGAAGGGTAAAGCATTTGTTTATAATTGTGAAACTTGATCAACAGAAGAAATTGTGAAAATTGATGAGGACTTGATAAAAGTGGGTGTGGGACAACTAGACTAGTGGTGGTGACAGTAGGACAATTATTAGTGGTGGGAATAGTGGGACAACTATTAGTGGTGAGGACAGTGGGACAACTATTAGTGGTGGGGACAACTATTAGTGGTGGGAATAGTGGGACAACTATTAGTGGTGGGGACAGTGGGACAATTATTAGTGGTGGGAATGGTGGGACAACTATTAGTGGTGGGGACAGTGGGACAACTATTAGTGGTGGGGACTGTGGGACAATTATTAGTGGTGGGCCCAGTGGGACAACTATTAGTGGTGGGAACAGTGGGACAACTATTAGTGGTGGGAACAGTGGGACAACTATTAGTGGTGGGAACAGTGGGACAACTATTAGTGGTGGGGACAGTGGGACAATTATTAGTGGTGGGAATAGTGGAACAACTATTAGTGGTGGGGACTGTGGGACAACTATTAGTGGTGGTGACAGTGGGACAACTCTTAGTGGTGGGGACAGTGGGACAACTCTTAGTGGTGGGAATAGTGGGACACCTATTAGTGGTAGGAACAGTGGGACAACTATTAGTGGTGGGGACAACTATTAGTGGTGGGAATAGTGGGACAACTATTAGTGGTGGGGACAGTGGGACAATTAATTGTGAAACTTTATCAACAGAAGAAATTGTGAAAATTGATGAGGACTTGATAAAAGTGGGTGTGGGACAACTAGACTAGTGGTGGTGACAGTGGGACAATTATTAGTGGTGGGAATGGTGGGACAACTATTAGTGGTGGGGACAGTGGGACAACTATTAGTGGTGGGGACTGTGGGACAATTATTAGTGGTGGGCCCAGTGGGACAACTATTAGTGGTGGGAACAGTGGGACAACTATTAGTGGTGGGAACAGTGGGACAACTATTAGTGGTGGGAACAGTGGGACAACTATTAGTGGTGGGGACAGTGGGACAATTATTAGTGGTGGGAATAGTGGAACAACTATTAGTGGTGGGGACTGCAGGACAACTATTAGTGGTGGTGACAGTGGGACAACTCTTAGTGGTGGGGACAGTGGGACAACTCTTAGTGGTGGGAATAGTGGGACACCTATTAGTGGTAGGGACAGTGGGACAACTATTAGTGGTGGGGACAGTGGGACAACTATTAGTGGTGGGGACAACTATTAGTGGTGGGAATAGTGGGACAACTATTAGTGGTGGGGACAACTATTAGTGGTGGGAATAGTGGGACAACTATTAGTGGTGGGGACAGTGGGACAATTATTAGTGGTGGGAATAGTGGGACAACTATTAGTGGTGGGAATAGTGGGACAACTATTAGCGATCGGGACAGTGGGACAACAATTAGTGGTGGGAATAGTGGGACAACTATTAGTGGTGGGGACAGTGGGACAATTATTAGTGGTGGGAATAGTGGGACAACTATTAGTGGTGGGAATAGTGGGACAACTATTAGCGATCGGGACAGTGGGACAACAATTAGTGGTGGGAATAGTGGGACAATTATTAGTGGTGGGAATAGTGGGACAACTATTAGTGGTGGGGACAGTGGGACAACTATTAGTGGTGGGGACAGTGGGACAATTATTAGTGGTGGGAATAGTGGGACAACTATTAGTGGTGGGAATAGTGGAACAAATATTAGTGGTGGGAATAGTGGGACAACTATTAGTGGTGGGAATAGTGGAACAACTATTAGTGGTGGGGACAGTGGGACAACTATAAGTGGTGGGGACAGTGGGACAACTATTAGTGGTGGGGGCAGTTGGACAACTTTTATTGGTGGGGACAATTATCAGTGGTGGGGACAATGGGACAACTATTAGTGGTAGGGACAGTGGGACAACTATTAGTGGTGGGGACAGTGGGACAACTATTATTGGTGGGGCCAAATATCAGTGGTGGGGACAGTGGGACAACTTTTAATGGTTGGAATAGTGGGACAACTATTAGTGGTGGGAATAGTGTAACAACTATTAGTGGTGAGAATAGTGGGACAACTAGATTTGTGGTGGGGATAGTGGGACAACTATTATTGGTGGGAAAAGTGGGACAATTATTAGTGTTGGGGATAGTTGGACTTTTGATGGTGGGGCAGTGGGACAACTATAAGTTAAGGGGATAGTGGTACAACTAGATTAGTGGTGGGGAAAGTGGGACAACTCTTAGTGGTTGGGATTGTGGGACATCTATCAGTGTTGGGAATGTGGGAGAACTATAAGAAGTGAGTACAGTGGGACAACTACTAGTGATTGGGATATTGGAACAACCAGATTAGTGGTGGCAATATTGGAACAACCACATTAGTGGTGGCAATATTGAGACAACCAGATTAGTGGCCTAGAAAATTATAAATGGGGGATACAACTAGGTTATTTGTGGCTGGAAAGAGAAACAACCAGATTAGTGATAGATGGATATAATGAGACAACCAGGACAGTGGTGAATGGATATAATGGGACAACCAGGACAGTGGTGGCTGGATATAATGGTACAACCAGGACAGTGATGGCTCGATATAATGGGACAACCAGGACAGTGGTGGCTCGATATAATGGTACAACCAGGACAGTTGTGACTGGATAAAATGGTACAACCAGGACAGTGGTGGCTCGATATAATGGGACAACCAGGACAGTGGTGGCTGGATATAATGGTACAACCAGGACAGTGGTGGCAGGATATAATGAGAAAACCAGGACAGTGGTGGCTGGACAGAGAAACAACCAGACTATTGCTGGTTGGATATAATGGGACAACCAGGAAAGTGGTGGCTGGATATAATGGGACAACCAGGACAGTGGTGACTGGATATAATGGGACAACCAGGACAGTGGTGGCTGGATATAATGGGACAACCAGGACAGTGATGGCTGGATATAATGGGACAACCAGGACAGTGGTGGCTGGATATAATGGGATAACCAGGACAGTGGTGGCTGGATAAAATGGGACAACCAGGACAGTGGTGGCTGGATATAATGGGACAACCAGAACAGTGGTGGCTGGATATAATGGGACAACCAGGACAGTGATGGCTGGACAGAGAAACAACCAGACTATTGCTGGCTGGATATAATGGGACAACCAGGACAGTGATGGCTGGATAGAGAAACAACCAGACTATTGCTGGTTGGATATAATGGGACAACCAGGACAGTGGTGGCTCGATATAATGGGACAACCAGGACAGTGGAGGCTGGATATAATGGGACAACCAGGACAGTGGTGGCTGGATATAATGGGACAACCAGGACAGTGGGACAACCAGGACAGTGGTGGCTGGATATAATGGGACAACCAGGACAGTGGAGGCTGGATATAATGGGACAACCAGGAGAGTGGTGGCTGGATATAATGGGACAACCAGGACAGTGGTGACTGGATATAATGGTACTACCAGGACAGTGGTGGCTGGATATAATGGGACAACCAGGACAGTGATGGCTGGATATGATGTGACAACCAGGACAGTGGTGACTGGATATAATGGTACAACCAGGACAGTGGTGGCTGGATATAATGGTACAACCAGGACAATGGTACAACCAGGACAGTGGTGGCTGGATATAATGGTACAACCAGGACAGTAGTGACTGGATATAATGGGACAACCAGGACAGTGATGGCTGGATATGATGGGACAACAAGGACAGTGGTGGCTGGAAAGTGATTCAGCAGGATTGGTGGTATCTAGGTTGTGGGACAAGTACATGTTTATTATAAGATAATTTTGGAATATCTTAATTGAAATGGAATCCTAGAAACTTATTTCTTATTTTCCTGATAGCAAATTTCAAAAATGACCTAATCAGGAACAAATACAAAAAGTACATCATTTCATTGGAGTCGTTTTATCAAAAAATAAAGCACAAAATAAAAAAACAAAAATAAAAGGACTGAGGAAGATAATTACGTGACTATATCTGTGGACAGGGTCTTCTGATTCATCATAACTGTACACCTCTACCTGTCCATCATCTCGTCCCAACAACAGATCAAGCACACCATCTGCTGTGATGTCGAAGTTGTCAATACACATCACACCTACAACAAATTTGGTGTACATTGTTGCAGTAACAATTTATTTAGCTAAGGGAGATAACTCTAACAAATTTTCCTGTCTAATTTGTGAAGTAGCATGTAGTAAGAGGAATGATAATGAATCAATTTCAACAAACATTGATTCTAGCCAACTAGTCTTCCCTTTTTTCAGCTGCAAACCTGCATTACCACTTATTTAAATCATATCCTGTTTATGTGTGTGCATGTACAGCACTTGGCCAGCACCAAGAACTGCTGCTGTCCCATGAAGTGAATAGGAAAGAATAGGTATACTATCATGGTATTCAAATTATCATTTTTTTTCTGTCAATGTAAAGCATTTTATTGAATTTTATCAAGTGTCCAGAATTTCATTAAAAGCATAATTCTAAAATCAACACAATTTATGATTAATTCTTATTTTTGTGATAAAATTTACATAAATCTGATATCGACGAAATTTCATCTTATACATGCATTATGTATAAATCAAATTAAATTCCATTTAACGAATACATGGATCAGGTTTGCACATACAAATTGTAATTGATTGCTCTTTTTCTTTTTTTTTCAAAAATATATTCAAATCAGTTTATACAAGAATGTTTCAACAGATCAGAAAACTTTTATTTATTTTTAAACTGGTCAGATTAATCTCTTAATTTCCATTTTCTATGCAACTTTAAATGCCAAAAATACTTCTGAAGGTGTAACAGCTTCAATTTTATCAACAAATAGTCATTGATGCTGCTATGCTTGAATATCAAGTGGTGTTACAAGTGCACTGACCTGTAAACAACGCTGAAACATATCCACAATCTTGACTAGTTATCATGTAACTTGTAACAGACAGTGATACTACTAGTAAAACAAAATAAATAATGTGTAATTTAACAAACGCTAAAAGTCATAAATTTTGGTGTCACAATTTTTGCACCTACCTCCATTTCGTTTTTCATTTGGCAATTCCCACTTGTGTGATGGGCATTCCCTGAAAATGAAATTACCAAAATGAAACTATTGTCTATAACAATGAATAAAAAATGTGTTAATACCAAATTTCTCAAAAACAATCCGATACACTTCCTTTCACCTAACAAACTAATCACATTTCAATTATTATGCATAATATTATTTAAAAATGGTTGCATAATACAGGTCTCTATAAACAATAAAGAAATAACAATATGTCAATATAATCATAATCCAAACTCAAATTCAATAAAACTAGGGCAAAATAAAAAAAAAAGAAAGATTTACACAGCAATTCCTGAAAAAGTACAAGGAGTATAAGACAAGTTGTGTGAAGTGACATTGAATGAAAGGTCATGCAAAATATCTCAGCAATATTACTAGTGCAGATGTTTTCTCAAGGTTTTATTGTATGGTGCAAGGCATAATATCCATGTTTAAACAACTGACAGTTGCAAATTTCTTCCGTGAATTTTTAAATGAACAGTACCCTCTATATATCAACACAATTTTAAGGTTTGTGGTTAAAGTATCAAGGGTTTAAATTATGATTTGCAGACAAAACATTCTGAATATGATTTATTGAGAGAGAGTTTAAGTACGTACTTGCTGATCTGTACTAGTCCCACTCTGCCGTCAGACGTCCCATACAATATCTCATTTCCATCCTCTCCTGAGGAGCAATGATTTTGACATTAAAAACAAATAAAAGTTTTGGGTGGAAATATTGATTTTTCGTGTCACTCAAGGAAACATTTGGATATTGAGGTCTTGAATTCACTTCATGCAATTCAAAATCTTTAATATGAACACATAAACAAGAGCATGAAATGAATAGCAAAAAATTATGACAAACTATGTATGTCATTCAAATACCCTTTACTCTTGTTGATTCAAGCTCTTTAAATAGTTGGAGTTTTCAACAGATGATTTCTTATGGTTATATATACATATCAATTCAGTTCTATTATATCACAGGCATGAGTTTAATAGGACATTTAGTAATTCTGCTAAAGAGCACAATGATATAACTACATATGCTGTGGGACACATCATATATGACCAATCCTTGACCCATGCTTCTTTAAAAACAGAATATGATTTTATCTGATATTGTTGATGATACACTGTACGACATCCTCTATTACTTTACACTAGCCTGTGTCTATTTAGGAATAAGGTAAACTTACCTGCAGTATTACCATACAGCTGCAGCACTGTTGGTGGACCAGGCACTTCTACTTCATATAACAGCTCAGATTCCTATACAAAACACAACATGCATTGATCAGTTGATTATCTGAACCATCTGCATACTGGTAGTGGAGAATTCAGTGCTGAGCGAAAAGAGAAAATCAATGCCCCTGACAACAAATCACTAATAAATTTGAAAAGATTGTTTATCTTTTTTCCTGATGAACAAAGTTCAGTGCAACATACACACAAACTACATAATATTATTGATATATTGAAATATAAAAAATGTACACGTAGTTCGACGATACTGATAAATCATTATATTTTCTATAATAAAGATTGAGGGATATTTTTAATTCAAAAGTCATATCTTATAGCTCACCTGGTATATGTGTCCATCTTTCAGTGTTCTAGTCATTAGAAGTAGTCACTTATCTATCGTCTTAGAACTTGTTATTTATGTGGAAGTTGATATTACATACGAATATAAGACTGACTACTCTTTCAGATCATTTATGGATTAAACATCTCACTGAGAACCCTTCATGTCTCTTCATCTCTTCACCAAACTTACTTGACTACTTGAGAGAGTTCTGATCCACTCTGCAGTGTACGAGTGATTTCATTTTCCAACATTGTTAAAGCCAACTGGGTGCTTATTTTTACACTAAGGGATTTAATCATACACACCTGGAGAACTCTGAGCACACGATCCTGACAAGCAAGGATGGGGGTAATATCTGGGTTACGGTCCATTGGCAGACATACAATATCTGAAATCTTGTCACCAGAAAGGAAATAATTTGTGTCTTTACAATCATGATAATGATTATATACAAAATTTCCACATGTCAGTAATTCAGATCCTTCAACATATCTGAAATTGCAAAAGAGAATACATGAAAGGTACATATTACATACTAATTAGCTACATCTATATATGTCTTAGAAAGAACAGCTGCCAATTATTCCTGTGTATATGTACCATTGTAAAATGTGAATGGTAACCATCTTGGATTATAGATGATGAAATAACAAGTATTATGTGATCATAATGATTTTATTTTGTCAAAAAAGAAGAAATATTTCAGTCCTTACCCAGTACATAAATTATATATATTTTTGATCTGTGATCTATTCAATATGTACCAAAACCATTTTTCCTTTGAATGAAGCAAAAGGTTGGAATTAGGATTTATTCCTTTCAACTTTCATTTAAGAAATTCACATAAATTATAAGGAAACTACAAAAGATACTTCATGCTGATAGATACAAATGAATGACGAACTTCAACACAACATACCATGGATATTATTTTGTTTGCTTGTGGCAGCAAGACATTTTAACCTACCGGTAATGTCATATAGATTCAGTTTGTGAGGTATGCAGACTTACATGGATTGAATAGGTTCTGAGAGGTTAGTGTCAAACTTCAAAAAATTCTTTCCTTTTTTGGTAAACCCTTTGACCTCTGAACCAACTGCCAGGAAGATTCGCTCGCGTGTTCCCCCAATAGGTCCTCCAAGTTCTATTCGATTTATTTTCTTAGAAATGTTTGTCTTGAATACATGCTGCAAGAACATTTTTCAAAAACGGTGCTGTCTGAGTTGACAGATCTTTGTACAAAGCATCAAAGTAAGAACTACAGGTTTGTAAAAAGTAAGAACATGAACGGGAAACATCCAGTTGGACTGAATACCCTAGAAATGCTTCTACTGCAAGACAGGATATACAACATGATGGCTTCCTTGTAATAGTAAAATAATCATTAATTACAGTGACAATTGTTTTGAAAATTGATTTCATCAATATGAATATATCCAAGTTGCAAATATGTGTACATTACATGAAAACATTGGACTTTATAACTCAGTTAAATTTTCTTTACTGATGAATTTGAATCTAAAATTCTATGTTATTCAATGCTCCTCTTTTTTTTTTAGACTCATCACACACCTGTGGTTCTCCTTTCTTCATTCCTATACACTGAAACAGGCCTTCCTGGTCACCCATCACCACCTAAAGTGATGAAAACAGATTTAATAAAGCACTGTCACCTTTATTCTGTAGATTTCTTAATGGTTTTATATTTTTCCAACAGCTTATGTTTGCGTTATGGTCATGAGTGCATAGTTTCTAACCCGATATAGGAGATATAAACACTTGTCCCTGCACATTTACAATCATTTTGCTACCATGTCCATATACAAACAGGGACTACACTTTGAAATACTGTGAAAAAAGTATGTAGGTTAGAAACGTTTTAGATGCGCTAGTATAAGGTGTAAACATCTAACAAAATTGCTAAGAAAAATTATGTAAACATTGAATCTTATATTTGTAATCCGTGAAAAACACTGGAAAGCATGTCTGTGAAGCTTGATACATGAGTTGTTTGGTGACTTGAAATCATCTGAAACAAGCTTAAGCATGAACAGCATTTGGCAACTCACCATGATCTGGCATCCAGTCTTCATAATTTCTATTTTATACAAAGTCATTACATCACCAGGGATGTAAAAGAGCAATTAACATCAAGTAATGATGCTAAATGTCAAGTGGATTTGGACATGTACAATCATAAACAGTGCCTCTGGGTATGTACCAGAAAACAACAATTTTGTATGTCTAACCAGTACATACACATACCTTCTGTGTTTTCCCTAAGACAGGCGGCAAGAGACTCATGCATTTTTGTGAAGTTGCTCCAGCCTGAAAAAGAAATAAAATGCTAGACATTATTGATTAATTTGTTAAATATTCAGGATTGGTAAAGCAGCAGTCCTTACCATCATGCCATTTATGTGAATTCCAAGAAACATGCACATCAAATCACTTTGTTCAATCAACTTACTGATTTATTCAAATGAAAAGGGAATGTGAGAGAAGAGGAAAAAATACAACAACACATAATTGTTGAAAGCTCAGAATGCATCAGTAATTCAAAGTTTTGTGGCTGAGCAAAAATAGTGATAACATTACAAAAATGTCACCAATTTCTTCCCCAAAACTACAAAATATCACAACCTGCTGGATTTCATTTGAAACCAATGTAAAGGGCAAGGGAAAACGCATGATTTCCTGCTGAACCACTCTGACAGGAATCAAATTGTGGGGAAGAGGGTTAATTGTCCTTAGCGGAATACGTACAAATCAGGTGTTGTACCAACTTCGTTCAGGTGAAAATTGTGTTATATCTAATCTGTCAAAACAGAAAGCTTCGACAAACTTATTCTATATTACGAAAAATAATATCATAAGCTAATGGATGTGAGTCTTGCGAAATATTACCTATTTACAAGTACTTGTGAACGTGAATGTGCTTATTTATTCAAATATGGTAAGCTAATTGAGAGTAAACCATTCAATCAACCTCTTAACTTGAGAGAAATGTAATGAAATGTTTAAACGTGCATTTCACAAAACGTTGAGAATTTCGTTGCATTTTCCTTGCTTGAAATAGAAAGACACACGCATAAACGATAAAATGATGTCAAACCTGCATATAGTCAACCCGTGTTAGATTTAATTCCATCATTTTGACTGCCTTGATGGAAACACAACGATACCGGAAGTTCTGTTGGAATGTATACCTCATTCGGAGTAAATCACCGGGGAAGGGAATTAATTATTTCTAGTAATATCTATTAGTAATTGTATACCATTTCTTTAAACGAATTAGATCACGATAATTTATCTGAATAATTGAAGATTATTTCGATGTATAGCTTTGTAATAGTTTCTGCGTTATATCGGATGTGACGCATCAATGTACCAGAGTTTGGCGGTAGATTACAAACTTCGCAGGGGTGAAACGCAGGACTTCACGAATAATTTCAACGTGTTTTTAATACATACAGACATTCGGTCAAATAATTGTCTGTGGAAATTACAATGTAAAAATAGCTCTGTTTAACCCATCAACAGAGTTTGGGATATGTAAATCGTTTTATCATAGTATCGACATTTCTGGAGTAGTACACAGTGCGAGTTACGTATGTAGGGACCATTGGATACTAGTTCTGCATTATCCCGTTGACGGACTTATAAAAAACCAAAATGGCCGACAGTTGGTCATCTTGAATTTAGACATTGAAATTTTGACTGCTATTTATGGAGAAGTACTGAATGGATCTTTTTATATAGGCTTCCTTTAGTCCGTCCCAGGTTGTGGCCTTTTGATACTGACAGGCTACTATCTCTTATTTGATAGTGTAATAAATGTGACATCATGAGTTATTTCCCTTTAATAAGAAATTAGAGTAATTAGAGTTATCTCCCGGGTTTACTTACTTAATATTAATTTCCAGCACAAGTTCGTTAAGGATCTTCTTCGCTGGACTCATAAGAATTGTTATTGTAATTATTATTATTATTTGAAATGTCACCTGCAGTAGTTATACATATTGTTCCTTTTTAGTCGTCATACTTTATTTCCTGCCCATTCCACCTTGTTTTTGAAACTGTTTAGTGTATTGGAAGTTACAATGTGGTCAGACAAACTGTTCCGTACAGCTGTTGGTCAAATGGAGAAGGAGCTTTTCCATAATGATGTTCTTGCATGTTTTTGGTATATTTTCAGTGAGTTACTTTTTGTTCTGGATCTCTCGGAGGTATCAAACCACATCCTTATAAACTGTGTTGCCCCCTCATCATATTTGCCTCTAACTGCCTTGTAAATCTCTATCATATCACCTTGAAAACACTTGTAGGTAAGGGTTGGCAGTTTCAGCATCTTTAATCTTTCCAGATACAACAGATTTCCCATTCCAGGTAGTTGTTTTGTTGCCCTCCTTTGGACACCTTTCAGTTGCTCAATATGTTTCATTTGTAGGGTTTCCAAACAGCACTGGCATATTCTAAGTTGGTTCTTAAAAGTGATTTGTAGAGTGGAATAAATAACTCAGAGTTAAGAAACTTGAAAGTTCTTCTGATCATGCCAAATATTGCATTTGTATCTTTTCACTGATATCGTTGTCAAAGGTAAGTTCTTTGTTGAAAATTACTCCCAAGTTCTTTCTCGTCTTCAACTTCTCCAAGGGTTGTGTTGTTCAGTACGTAGGGGGTGTTTTCTGTTTTTATGCTTTCCAATGTGCATGAACTCACACTTATCTTCATTAAATGAAAGCAGTCAAGTCTTGTTCCATTCAGAAAGTCTGAACAGGTCTTCCCGTAAAGATTTCTTATTTCCTTCAGACTTAATAACTTGGAACTTTTTTGAGTCATCAGCAAATAAGTATACAGTTGAGTCCACCTTCTCTGTCAAGTCATTTATGTAAATGACGAACAAGAGCGGCCCAAGCACCGACCCCTGAAGTATTCCAGATGTCACTTGGCCCCATTCAGATGTTGCTCCATTGACTATTACTCTCTGTTGTTTATTGTACAGAAAGTCTTTCAACCATGTATGAACCACGCCATTTATCCTGTATGCTTTTAATTTATTCATTAGTCTGAGATGAGGGACCATGTCAAAAGCCTTCCTAAAGTCTTAGGTATATACATTCCACATCTAGGGCATTGTCAAGGGCTTTTGTACGTTCTTCTAACACATTTATAAGTTGCAAGGCTGTAGACCATCCTGACATAAATACATACTGCTTGTTAATAACAATGCGTTGGCAAATATATGCTTGGTGTTATATGATCTGAGGAGCTTTTCCATGATTTCACATACTATTGACGTAAGACTTATGGGTCTGTAGTTTCCAGCTAAGGAAACACTTCTTTTATTGTGGATAGCACTAATATTAGCACTTTGCCAAGCAGTTGGGATCTTTCCTGTTTTCAGTGACTGCCTGAATAGTCTGGTTAATGGGATCTTGACAGTGTCTGCTGTCTCCTTAATAAACCATGGGTGTATACCACCTGGGCCTGGGGACTTATCTGGGTTTAATCCTTTCAGCAATTTTCTGACCTTGTCTTCAGTTGTCTCCATACTTTCTAATGGTGTACGTGTGTTCTTGTCTTCAAGACGTGGTACCTCCTCTTCTGGCTCTACCGTAAACACGCTGCCAAAGTATTTTTGAAGAATGTTTGCATTTTTTATGTTGTTACTAGTGTTTGCAGATATCGGGTCTGTAGGGTCTGTGCATAGATCTCCAATTCCAGCCTTAGTCTTGCTTTCTGAGTTGACATACTGCCATATCGCTTTAGGATAAGTCTTGATGATTTTTGAGATATTTCTTTCAAAGTTTTTCCTGGCCTTCCATGGATTCTGTGTGCTTGGTTGGCCATATTGCGCCTCGAGTGACCTGCTAAAAATAAAAGCATGTTAACAGCCTTCTGACTCTGCTTCGTGATTACTTCAAGTGACGACGAGGACAAACAACATTCCTAGGAACCGAAATGATGCATGTGATGGCGACTTTTGGTAAAATTGAGGAATTCAAACCAGAAGGTGAGGAATGGGTGCAGTACTCTGAGCAGTAAGAACATTATTTCATAGCAAATGACATAAATACAGAGGAGAAAAAGAAAGATATTCTGCTCTCAGTATGTGGAGGGAAAACATGCAAGTTAATGAGTAATCTCACCCCCACCAAGCCTGATGATATGACATTTGATGAGTTAAAAACATTAATGCAGAACCATCACCATCCAAAACCAAGCGAAATCATACAGAGACTGAAATTCAATAGTAAATTTCGGCAATTGGGGGAGATTTTTGCTATGACGCGTGTTGGAGGACTGTAACTTTGGGGATACACTTGAAACAATGTTACAGGATCATATTGTTTGTGGGACAAACGACGACTGTATCCAGAGGCGATTATTGGGAGAAACCAATCTGATGTTTCAGAAGGCATTTGATTGGGCAAAAGCCATGGACTGACAACTAAGAGCTCAGCTGACATTCAAAGTCAAGGACACGTTAATAAGGTTCAGCAATCTAATGATAGAGTTCGGGGAAATAAAGCCCTAAATAAGACTATGAGGCAAACCGGAAGTGGTAAGTCCTACACAAGTCCGAGGAATACACAACACATGAAGGCTGTCACAGATGTGGAGGTAAGCATCACGCCCAGGAATGTAAATTTAAGGATGAAGAATGTAGACTTTGCAAGAAAAAAGGTCATATCGCTCATAAATGTTGAACAAAGATAAAATTTAATAAAGCTCCAAAGAAGGAACAGAGGAAACAGCACTACCTCGAGACCGGTCAGAAATGTACAGGAACTAATGAGTATGGTTCTATGTTTCACATGCTAGGGGAAGGACACCCTCAGTATGTATTGAAGGTCACTGTGTTGATTGAAGATGTTCCCATTGAAATAGAGCTTGACACAGGGGCATCAGTAACTGTGTTTAACAAAACCACATGGAGGAAGTTAGAGGACCGAGGATTACTTAAAATGAAGCTATCTGCTGTAAAGCTCAAGACATATACTGGTGAGCTTATGTCTGTGATGGGTGAGACAACAGTTAATGTGAAATACAACAACCAGACCGCTTTACTCACAGTTGTGGTAGTAGAAGGTAAAAGCCCTCATTTGATGGGAAGAGACTGGCTTGGTAAGATCAAATTAGACTGGGAAAACAATTTCGATGTTCACAGAGTGAAAAAGGACACAATGGGAGTCAAGTTGGAACAGGAAAAGATATTTAGTGACTACCCGGAGGTATTTCAGGAGGGATTAGGAACAGTGAAAGGAGTTAAAGCAAAAATCTATGTAGACTCGGGAAGCATCCCCAAGATATTTCAAGCCAAAATGAGTCCAATTCTCTGAATGGGCTGCACCAATTGTGCCTATTGTAAAAAAGACGGGTCAATCCGAATCTGTGGTGACTATAAAATGACGGTGAATGGGGTCATTCAAGCTCGATAACTAACTGATCCCAAAGATAGAAGACTTATATGCCACATTTAGTGGAGGGGAAGAATTCAGTAAACTTGATTTAAGTTAGGCCTACCAACAGCTAGAACTTGGGGGAATCAAAGAAGTATGTTACCATAAACACTAACAAGGGTATATACTAGTACAACCAGTTACCATTTGGAGTATCAGCCCCTGGAATCTTTCAAAGAGCCACGGAAAACCTCTTGCAAAGAAATTCACATGTTATGGTAAGGGTGGACAATATTGTAGTCACAGGTGGAAGTCGAGAAGAACATCTTAAGAACTTGAATGAAGTACTTGACAGAATCATGAACTTAGATTTAAGGGAACTGAATGGAGATGGGGAAAGGAACAACAATTAGCTTTCAAGAAGTCGAAGGATCTGTTAGTTTCTGCTAGAGTGTTGGTGAATTTTGACTTGAGTAAACCCATTGTACTGTGCTGTGATGCTTCGCCCTATGGGGTAGGAGAACTTGTCATGGAACAATTGGAGGAAAAGCCAGTCTATGCTAGACAAATAAAGGAGTGGAAGGGACAAAACCCTCTCGTATGTGAAGTCGGGGAGAGAGACCTTATTTTTCAATCGGAAATGAGCTCAGTGTGGAGGGATGGATATCTATTAAGAGGCAGTCAAGTTGTCATTCACCTCAAGGGACAAGCACAGATCCTAGAAATACTTCATAAGGGGCACCCTGGGACTAACCGGATGAAGAATTTGGTTCGCGGTTATGTATGGTGGCCTAAGATTGATGGTGGATGTAATGTCCGGACAAAAAGCGTTCAATCGGAAACCACGTGGACACGGGGAGGGATCTACATCCATTAGATGGAAGAAATGGAAGGAACGTTTTGACATTCTTCTAATAGCGATGGATGTTACAGAAAATAAACCACGTCAACAAAGCTCTATTACTACACTACGCAGGGGAGGAAGTACAGGATATTTTCAGCACGCTCCCATTAGCTGAGCCAGAAGCAGGTGATTAGTTCGATGTATATAAACAAGCCACTGGTGCACTTGAGGCGTATTTTACACCAAAGAAAAACCTTGAATACGAACGACACAAAAAGAAGGGGAGGATATTATGACGTACTGTACAAGACTACGTAAACTTGGTCAAAACTGTGAATTTTCCAAGATCGAGGAGGAGATTAAGTCTCAAATCATTCAATCCTGCTCTTCCACTGGTTTAAGAAGACACATTTTAAGGGATGATGAAGTGTCCTTAGAAAACATCCTAAAACTAGCATGTGCTCTAGAACTGAGTGATGAACACACCAAAGATATAGAGGAAAAGCCAGAACAGATCCATGCTATAAATAGAGGCCATGGTAGACAGAAAGAAATAAAGAATACAATCAGGAAACAAGGTTACATTAACAAAAGGAACAGACATACAGACGCTAGAGACAAAGAGAAAAACACAAAATGTTATCGGTGTGGAGGGAGCTACCCACATCAAGGACAGTGTCCAGCAAAGGGTAAGAAATGTAATTTCTGCCAGAAGATGAACAATTTCGGTAAGGTGTGCAAGTCGAAGAAAAAGGGGTCAATCAACAGAGTAGAGACAAGTGTAAACATCAACACCGGAAAAGAGTCAGACTCGGACTCTGATGATGCATATATTTTTTATGTCAACTCCAGAGGGTAAGTCAGCACAACCCAAGGCTGCTGTTTTCATACATAACACCTTAATGGATATAGTTGTTGACACAGGAGCAACTGTTGATATTCGAGATGAAAGGACTTTACAGAAAATCAAGGACAGACCACAACTAAGAAAAACAAACACAAATCTATACCCGTATGGGTCTTGTGATCCCATGAACATAATCGAAACATTTGACAGTACAATCAGGTCAAGAGCCACAAAAGGGGACACCAAGATAACAGTTTACGTGGCAAAAGGGAATTTTGGTTCACTCTTGAGTTATTCTACAGCAGTAGCCCTGTCAATAATTCCCACCATTCAAGTCATCACAAAATCAGAAACCGATTCAATCCTGGAGGAATACAATGACAGATTTGAGGGTATTGGTAAGATTAAAGATGTCCAAGTAAAGATACACATAAACAATGATGTCCAGCCCAAGACGCAACCTCATAGAAGAATACCTTTCCATATGAGAAGGAAAGTAGAGGCAGAGCTCAAGCGTTTAGAGGACCAAGATATAATAGAGAAAGTGGACGGTCCCACACCCTGGGTGTCTCCAATTGTTGTTGCACCGAAACCAAAGAATCCAGAGGAAATAAGGATTTGTGTTGATATGAGACTACTAAACGAGACAGTACAGCGTGAAAGGCACATCACGCCGACAATCGATGATATATTAGTTGACCTAAATGGCGCAACAGTATTTTCCAAACTTGACTTCAATTCTGGATATCATCAACTGCAACTAGCACCTGAGTCAAGATACATAACTACATTTACGACACATGTAGGCCTTCGCAGATACAAAAGACTCATATTCTGTATATCTTCGGCATCGATAAAGTTTCAAGCCACAATCTGAGACTGTCTTGAAGGATTAGATGGCACAAGAAACATAAGTGATGACATCATCATATTTGCGAAAGATCAGCAAACCCATGACAGGTGTCTAACAAAGGGAAATAGAGTTCTTCGGCTACACGTTTTCGAAAAAAGGAGTTTCACCAGACCCAAGGAAGGTCGAAGCCATCCAGAAAGCCGAACCGCCTAAAAGTCAAGCTGAGGTTCACAGTCTCCTCAGACTCGCAAACTATGTCTCAAGATTTATCCCAGATTTCGCCACAATCACCGAACCTATACGCTGGTTAGCCCACAAGACAGTGAAATGGGGAAAAGAAGAAGAGGAATCTTCAAAGTTGCTGAAGGAGAAACTGATTGGTGAAGCTATGGGCTATTTTAACCCTAAGAAAAAGACAAAGGTCTTTGTGGATGCAAGCCTTGTTGGCCTTGGTGCATTCTCACTCAAGACAACAAGATAATACAGTACGCAAGCAAAGCTTTAACAGATTATCACCGTCTCAAGCTCTCTTTGGACGCAACATTCGTACCAAACTTCCTGAGCTTCCGAACAAGCAACCAAAGCTCATAGACATACACCAACGCGACGAAGTAGCAAAGCAAAAGATGAAACGGTATGCGGATCGTGGAGCAATCAGTTCGAACGTTGATCTTGGTGATCACGTGTTAGTGAAGGTGAAACGTGAGAACAAGCTCTCAACACCATATGATCGCGACCTGTACGAGGTGATCGGCATGAAAGGAAACCAGATCACAGCAAGACGTGGTGCTGGAAAAGAACATATTATAACCAGAAATTCTTCCTTCTTCAAAGAGGTAGAGGGAGAAAGAGGAGTAACAAGTATTCCAGACTCTTGCCAAGATCGCGAACTCGAGGAATTGTTTGAGTCCTTGAAAAACAACTCTAAAACTGGTCAACCTTAGTCGGATTTGAACACTGAACCTCCTGTGGACTTGAACCAAAGACCTCAAGTTGATGCTCCCCGACGCTCTCAAAGAAACCGGCATCGACCCAACCATTTGAATGACTTTGTAAATAGACTGTTAAAATAGATTCCTAGAATAAGGACCTGGTAAATACTTCAACAAACGGCAAAATAATCCCTGGTATTTACCTATAGGCAGGTAGTATACCCAAGCCTATTATGATAGTTCTTATAAGATTTGTTGTGTTTCTAGTCAACGTTAGTTGTTATCGTTAATAATATTACAAAAGTTTTGTCAACGTTAAACAAGTTCTTCATTCACTTCAAGGTTTAATATGATTAACGCTTCTAATCATGATTAGTGATTAACAACAATGACATTATTTTCCAGTTCATAGTTTAATAGTTGAAAAATTGTACATCATGACAGTTAAAGGTAACATGTAATTTCTTTGAACAAAAGGAGAGATGTAATGTCCGGACTGCCCGACTCCGGCTCTTAGGTAATTAGGACTCCCGGGTGGTGTAATAGTCTCGTTCGGAATACAGATAGCAAGATGTCGACATGTGGTTTGTTGTTCATGGAATCATAATAACACAGAACACTACAGTGACCTTGAAGAGGACCACCACTAGAAGCATATTTGCACTCCTGGGATTGGCCCAACCTGCCCTGGGAAAGAATATACATTGACTATGCAGGACCATACATGGGGAAAAAGTTCCTCGTGGTCATTGATGCGCACTCAAAATGGATTGAGGCTGTTCCAACAGTTCTGCATCGTCCGCAACAATAGAGAAATTAAGGGATATTTTTGCCACACATGGACTACCGGAAATGGTTGTGAGTGATAACGGATCATGCTTTACCAGTCAAGAATTCGACATGTTCATGAATGAAAATGGAATCAAGCATGTTAAAAGCACCCCACATCATCCAGCTTCTAACCGGTTAGCTGAACGAGCCGTGAAAATCCTGAAGGATGGTCCTAGGAAACAGACAGGAGGAACAATCGAACAAAAAAACGCCAACTAGAGCACCAGTTCATGGGACACCTTAGGATTTCCCATCCCTATTGGAGTGTTCCAGTTCCAGATAAGTAGGGAAGAAGTTGTGTGTTGTGTAAGGGCAGAATGACCACTTCAACCTCTTGAAATATGGAGTAGCCTACTTCTATTTCTAGTCGTTATGATACAAGGTCCTATCGTTATATTATGTTTAATGCTTGTTCGCTGTTATGATCATTCTCAAGGAAGAGAATCAAATGTTAACATTGCACAATGCTTCAGTATTTAAAAAAAGAAACACATCGTTTCAAAATCACTTCTGTTTAAACACTTGCGAGATATGAATGTTCACAACTGACATCTCAATGCAGCTTATGATTATCGGATATGGATTACAGTAGATATAAGTGGATACAAGCAGCGATCCTGCTGATATTTGCTGTTCAAGTTATATGCTTTTTACCAAGCAGAAACATCGATACATTATCTGATACCATAACCCACCTGGAAATCACAAGAGAAGGCATATCGAAGGCAGTGGCCAATTTTCTGATTGATCGTCGACTTGTGAATGGGACCTTTTGGGAATTTTACGATGTCCTTGACGCTTATTTTGGATCAGGTTGGTATATTCAATGCACTGAACAGAATGAAAACATATAAATGTAACCCTGGTAAAATAATAGCCGCAATATACCACTCGGCAAGAGAGAACTTCTCCAGCTCGATTGGTTGAGCGTCAGACTTGCAAACCAGGGGTCTCGCGTTCGATTTCTAGCGGAGTCATTGAAATAAATGATGACCTCTGTTACATAAAGTTTATCAAAATATATGAATACACGGTATTGCGTTTGTTGGTTCTGCGGTTTAAATTGAAAGTAACATATCTTGATCGTTAATGTATTTCTCGGGAAAGTTTGAGGAGATCCACTATGAAGCGACTTCCTACATTCTGGAATACTGTTTGTTGTGATATTTGACCGGTTGATTTTCATTCTTACTGATTGAGTCTTCCTTGTACTGATTTTCAGGTTATTCGCCATTTTGGCTCCTATTTTATTGAAATCGGTTTTTGCGAGTCTGTGAATATCGAACAGTTGCGTTAGGTGACGACACATCATTCTCGTTATTGTCATGTTAAATTGTGCGACTTAAAATATATGTATATAAGAGGTGGAATTAAGTATACACCTATCTACGTTTGGTAATTGTATATTTCCAGCCAGCTTTTGGACAAAACGACAAGAACATAATCATAATCCAAACTCAAATTCAATTAAACTAGGGACAAATGTAAACAAAAAAAGATTTGCACTTAGACTAATGAAAAGTACAAGGAGAAAAAGGCCAGGTTTTCCTGAAGAGTAAACGTCTTCTGCTTCATGGATAACATCCACTATGTAAATCGTGGTCAATCCAAGTTAATGATGTCACGTTCTCAAATGAGAACAAGGAGCACAAGTACACATATCCAATTCAACACACTAAGAACAATGATGACGCGTTGTCAATTTCAAATGTTGACACAAATCCTTTGCCGTTTTAAATTGACACTTGTCGTCGGTAAAAGATATGGTCTTACATGATTAAGACACCAAGACAACAAAAACTTAAAATTGATGAAACGATTATGGAAAAAATAGAAAACAACGGCACTCACTCCCCACCCCGAAAAAAACCCTTTAAACAGTATACGGAGATTACGACCAGGTGTTCCTGAAAGGTGACCTATGTTTCATCGATGACACCCACCAAGTAAACCTGTCACGTCACATTCCGATATAAAGTCAATATGTTAATATTTACGAAATCGTTAGGATTGCTGAAATATCTTTTTTTAGTTCTGTTGAAACATAAGGGTTTGATTGCCGCAGATCTTTTTAATGTTTTTTTAGGAAATACATTTGATGAGACGTAAAAGTATATTGAATCAATACTCGACGAAAATTAGTATTTTTTATGTTATAGATACTGACCGCAATGAAAAGTTCAACGAACGAATAAAGGATTTAACGGCACGTCTACATTCAGTGCAGCGAAACAAGGGTGTAATGGCTATGTATACTGTAAATGGAGAACGTATAGAAGATGGTAAGTATATACATGTGATGTGATGTATTCAATGATTGTACAAATAACGCACAAGTGAACAACACCTTTTAATACAAATTTACAGCTAAATAGAGTAGAGACTATGAATCAAACTGCATCGCACAGCTGTTTAGTCCTTCTAGAACTCGTTAGGGATGCTGAGGGTGAAAATTTGGAGGTCGACTGGGAAAAATTCAGTGATCAAAGGAATAGCCAGTCCCCAGACCGTGTGGTGTACTGGCTCCATAAATCAATAAATTTCGTAAATTTCATAAATAGATTGTTTTAAAACAACGCCAGCTTCATGTTGATATTCTGAACAGTGCATCTACTCGATCTGAAGGTACGGTAAATCTCGGGGGGCTAAATGCCCACCAGCAGTGTCTTCCACCTGTGATCTCGAAGATTCAACAATATACACTCATGTCAATATGATATTTTAGTGCAAATTTAGAGTTAGATACAGTAGAGCTAAACAAAGAATTAAAATGCATGTACTCTCAATATTAGCCCGCTCCTTTTCTATAATATCCATATGCCAAAATAACAGCCTACTGGTCACATTCAAGCAAACGACATCTTTTAATATAATCAATAGATTTTGATTGTCATCGGACAGTTAATTGGTAAACGACTAAGCTTTGAAATAAATTGGCCATATTTCGTTTCAGATATTTTTGGGTAAAGTGAACTCAATTTCTATGTAAAGCAAATATATATATATAACTGATGCTGTAGTATGTTATTTTTATCTATTTTAATTTTTTCGACATTCCTTATATAAAATACAGACACATTGATAAAATCGTTACACATGAGGACATATACATTACATTGTAAAACTGGATCAGGAAAACTTGACAACATGCGGAAGTTCTGTTTGGTTGGTTGAGAAATATATCCAATGGACACCAAGAGCATTACGTAATGATTGCTATGTATTCATCCTTTCTGTTGTAAGCACACTTGTGATGTATCGTGACCTTGTTGTGTAATTAAGTTATTTTTATCCAAATAAGTGAAACATAACATCGTAAAAAGATGATTGAAAAGACAACATATGGAGAAGATTCTAGACATGAAATAGTTTTTTGGACTTCAGTTGTTCGGCTATACAATATGCCTTCAAGGGAGAAATATGAGTAGTCACATTGTGGGACAGTTCGGATAAGATACAATACGAAGAAAACAGCAACAAAAAAACTTTCAATGAAACACCACTTAAGAACAAGGAAGTGATGAAACAAATACATGGCAGAGATGTCCCTTTCCTCAATAAACTTGTACCTTGAACCTTATATACACAGACATCATCGATACTCCAGGGGTTACGCTCACTATCGCTCGCTGGAACATGTCAAGTGCAACACATTTTAGACAAAACGATAAGGACTAAATTGATCCTTTGACGTATCAAAACAGGTCACAAAAACCTTGCCAAGTCGTTTAATTTCACCTTCAGATATATTGGTGACGTCTATAAATAACAAGAAATTTATTGACTACGTCCATATATCCACCAAAATTTGAAATAAAAGATACGGACATACTCTTCTTTATCAGCTGCTTATCTCGATCTTTTCCTACAATAAAACCAATTTCCATCAAGCTGCATGATAAAAGTAATGATTTCATTTTCACTATTGTTAATTTTCCATTTCTGGTTAGCAATAACCTTCGTCTCCAACTCATAGTATTTACATATCATAGTTTATTCGATATTCAAGGGCCTGTTACCATTATAACAATTTTCCTGCAAGAAATCATCAACTGCTGACAAATTCGTAACATAAGGGTTCAAAAGATGAAGGTTGATGAAAATTATGGGGGAGTTTTATGGTCGCCATAATTATACCATTACGAAATGTTATATTTCTTTGTATGACATATTTGTGGACATATTTGACGTTCGTTAGTTTCCCTGTTGGTTCGGTTGTTGTATACCTTGCTCTCATTTGAGAACGTGGCATGACTTATATGGATCGACCAAGGTTTACATGCCGGGCGTCATCGATGAAGCAGAAGACGTATGTTCTTCCGAAACACCTGGTCATATTGTCCTTGTACTTTTTCGGGAGTCTCCGTGTTAATCTCTGTTTTGTTCATATTTTGCCCTAGTTTTCTGGAATTTGAGTTTGAATTATGATGATGTTTCCATGTTGATATTTTCATGAACCTTTATGTACATCAAATGAATCTCGAGGTCGCAAAACGTTATGTTGTAATGGCTTTGAGTTATGTGTCGCTCCTTTGTAATCTCCAAAAGAAGCGTACTCCTACAACCAAACAAAATACATCGCCTTTGCCTTCAATTTTGACATGACATATTCAACATGTACAAAGAGCGGAAGTTATTGTATGTTGATACGCAGGTATATTTTCCTTTCTTTAAATGTGAATATTTGATATCTTATGATTGGCTGTCACAAATTTAGCGTTCATTGTTTGATTACTGATATCTCATACACCTGCATACACATTACGAACTGCTTCAGATCCTGTTTGCTTCTATTTGTTACCATAAATGTAAAGATAAGTAATATTAATTTTCCAATAAGAACTGTTTAGTTTAGATGAATTAATAAACGACGGAATTGTAGCAATGATTATCAATGGTCTACTTTCTTTGTAAATATATTTTAGAAACAACCAGGTAGATGACAAAGCGTGTTACTGTATATCTGATTTGGCCATACATTTAAAATTTTCATTTGAATGATGTACATTGAAAAATATGGTATTATTATATGAAAATAATGCATTCCTAATCTAGGGTCGATTAGGAGATCTTTCTACCGAAAAAATGTTTGATGAACATAGGTGAGAGGGGTAATTATCGAATGTCTTCAATTTGACGAACAAACTCACAACACAGGTTTTGAGCCCGGATGGTGAAAACAGTTGGGAAGTTTTATGGTCGTCATAGTGATCGCATTGAGAAATGTTTTATTTCTTTGTGCGATATAAAGCTGGACATGTTAGATACTTGTTAAATTGTCTGTTTATTCTTATTTGAGAAAGCGATATTATCGTCAATGAAGCAGAAGACGTTTACTCTTCCTGAATACCAGGCCTTATTCTTCTTATACTTTTTCAAGAGTCGCCGTGATATTGTATATCTATAAATATCAGTATAATTTCAAGCCAATTATCATGTCTGATTCTGGAAAATAATAGCAACGTTGTGTTATTGTATAGAACGAGTAACTTTTCGTATTTTAACCATTATTACCGAAAAAAGAATGTTGACTGAAATTCGATGACTATTGCTTTGGCTTCATAAAAGGTAGACGGCGGTATAAAGGCCGAGACAAACTCTTCCACATCAGCTGATTTACAGTGATCTTTACCTACAACAACACCAACAGGACATCTGTCAAACAAAATGTACGAAAGCGTAATGATTTCAATCTTTCATACCCAGAGAGCAACATGCGTGCACCCAACTTATAGTGCTTATATGCCGAAGTCGATTCGATATTCAAGAGTTGGTGATTCCGCTGTTGTTGGGAGAAAGATGAGAACATGACATTACTAACTTGTATTGACCAAGATTTACATGACTTGTTACGTCGTAGAAGCAGAAGACAGACGCTTAACTTTCTAGAACACCTGGTCGGATACTCCTTGTAAGTAGGAGAAGTCTCCGTGCAAGTCTTTTTGTTCATATCTTGCTGTAGTAGAAATGTATTTGAGTTTGAATTAAGAGTCTGTCGACTTTGGGTATTTTGATAGCTCTTTTCGTGTTAATGAGATAAATATTGATAAGTTAGCAGATTACGAAGAACAAGGACTGCAACGTAACACAGTCACTTAGTAAAACTATGTTGAAGTAAGACGTGTATTTAGTGATTATCCGATCATATTATGTACAACACATGTACAAATACCACATATATAGTGATGATGCTATATGGGACAGGAGATATTGACAAATTGGGGGCAAACAAACAGGGTCGTACGAAAATTATCACATTGTCGTAGAGTTTGTTTTCATTTTGCAATAAGGATATTCAAATCAGCTGATTTAGTTATTTTTTTCATGGGCAAATCGACATTGCATGTTGC
This sequence comes from Ylistrum balloti, assembly GCF_031769215.1. Lineage (NCBI taxonomy): Eukaryota > Metazoa > Mollusca > Bivalvia > Pectinida > Pectinidae > Ylistrum > Ylistrum balloti. The sequence goes on along the minus strand of NW_026782688.1, from coordinate 85,436 downwards.
CAGAGAAAAAACATCACGAATATAAATATATGAGTACTTAATGTGTATTTAAATAGGATTACATGTTTATTAGGAATGCATGGTCAGTGTCTTAAAAAATAAGCTGTATTTTGGTGAGGGTGAAAAAAGACAAATGTGGCGAGCCTCTGTATTCTATTTACCATGCAACATTGACTGCAAATCACACCTTAAATCTAAAACAGTTTTTTTTGTTCAATCCGTGTTTACCTGACGTTGACGTTACGCTGAATTTTGCCTAATGACGTACGCCAAAATAATTGTTCCGCGCAGAAATATCGTTCCAAACTTCAAAGGACATGACAGCGGTTTTATGAATTTTCGTACACGTACTTGTTCATTACAACATATAAAGTCACTAACTTCAATAGTTATTTTCATTCTTAAATGTGATTTTAAAGTAAATTCAGAAATCAATTCCATGAATTTCACACACGTGCTGTAATACAGCTGTTTTCCGTCACTGCCGAACACAGCAAAAAATATGTGGCAGGTGTATTGATTGCAGGACAACATACTGAGAGCTGCCAGTTTAAAAATGCCGTATACATTATGATTAACGTCTTTGTGTTGCTCATTATTTTTATGTTCGCAAAATTACAATAAATGTTACTCACTGAAGCAGAGCAGTCTCCAAGTACCAAACTGGTCAAGTAAAATTTCCGTTTCTTGTTCTAGAGGATTCTAGATTTCGGCTTTGGAAATTTTCAGACGGTAGTCATTCATTGTCCATTTCACCTAATGTATGTACATGGACGAGATCATGTGACAATGAATAAATACTGACCTTTCAACGAGTGTTTGTATAGCACAAAGATGATGACAAAACGAATTCGACAAATATACATGTGTGTGAACTGAATGTCAAGCATAGTGCCAACCAGAAGATCAGAAAGAATTCGTGTTTTTAGTGTGGGTAATAGATTAATTTTTAACCAGGTAAGAGACGGAAAAAATAATGATATAAGGATCCTGTATAAGTTTTCCCTTGTTGGCAATGACCGACATATTCTTTCCCGAGATGCATGTTTGGTATAAGTTGGTAAGCTCCACCTTGACTCCAATCAAAGAATATATACACAATTGTAACAGGGAGTGCTGTTGTCTTTAACTTTCTTATTAATACAAAAAATAAACTTTGATTCTATGATTCTAGCGTTCAACCTATTGATAAGGCTGTCTGCACAGATTCGCATACTGACCTCTGTAGAGCCCTTCAGCACCGACAAACAGCAGAGCACGTTGAATTTATTGGCTGAGGCTTTATTCGTTATACAGTCGTTCTACAGCAATACAAACTGGGTGGAATCAAATGGAGCTACGTTATGTCCTGCATTTGGTGGGTATTATAAATTCAGCTTTATATCATGTATTGTTATAGTTCGAAAGAGAAAGGACAAATCTATATCGTATGTTTCTCTCTTAGGTCAGTAAGTACGCACACTACATGAAAAAAAAATTGAAAATAGAGCCTTTCACTCTGAATTGAAAAGAAAAATTGTTTTGGTATATTTTGAGAATAAAGATAGGAAATCTACTAAGAAATTTAAGAAACAATTCATTGGCCTAAAACTACCTAAATATGATAACAGCGAACGTTAATGACTGTTTAACCTACTAAAAAGGCCTTACCGTGCAGCTATCTCAAAATATCACACACGTAATATCTAAGATACGCAATGCTCTGTTAGTTATTTAAGTGTTGTCATCACTTATCATTGATGTGGTTGTTGATTATATCTTTAAGCTCGATTGTATTTCATACAGGCGGTAATTCTATACAAATACCAACTGTTGCACGTTACAATGATCCCACATGCAGTGACTGCGATACGTCATCAAGGTAATGTTGAAAACTGTGAAGTAAAGCTTAGAGATACGAATTACAATAAACTAATACGTGATAAAGAAAGGAGGTGTGAATTTGTAAATGCACTTTATTCCTTTGCTTGTTACATTGACGTCATTATTATTCAATCTTATATGACAAGTGAATCACGGTGCGCTAAAATGAATTATTATGAACTATAAGAAGTTAATCGGTATAAACAACTATGTTTTTATTGAGAGAGAGAGAGAGAGAGAGGGGGGGGGGGGGGGGGGGGAGAGGGGGAGAGAGGTCACTTCATCCGGGTTATTTCACTGTTCGTCATTGAAAGATTTATTTAATTTAAATTTAAAAGTTAGTTTGGAATGAACAGTTTTTTTTATTAATTAAAGAAAGTGATAGAGCAAAACAATGAGTAGTATACAATCGACATAATAGATTAAAGATTATGCAAAAGACAATCTCGTGAATAACACCTTTTAATAATCTGGAATTAGATACAGTAGAGCCAATGAATTAAGTTGCATTATACAGCTGTGTCGTCATTCAAGTCTATGGGCCTAAATTTTGAAGCCTAGGAGACGACTAATTAAAATCCAAAGTGATCGAAAGAAAAGTAAAAATCTAGAGTGCCTCAGCCCCATAATAATCAATAAATTTCGTAATTTTCACATATCAGATAATTTTGGAACAGCGTTATGTACATATATATATTCCGAATCGTGCCAATATTCCAATGAATCAAGACGCGCCATGCAATACTGACTCTGTCACGAGCTAAGATGTCGCAGACAACCTATGTAGTGGCACACAAATTGGACCTAAAAAACGTGGAGTTTTTACAGGTACGTGTAAACTTTGTAAAATGTCTCCGTATGATCATATAATCTAATAGTGACGATGTAAATGCATGATCCTATAAATACTTATTTGATTATTTTCTTTCACAGAGAATGTCGAAACAACATTATCACCTCTTTTTTAACTAGCGGTTACAAACCTGGGCAGGATGTATCTTTACCGAGTTGTAAGTTAAAAGAATTTCTAAAACGCCTGACAATATCTTCTTTGAACACTTTTAAGGTTGTAGCTGATTATTACATTGATAAGAATATAACTTGACCGATGAACACTGTTTTACCATAGATATCATAAATAGTGATTTTAATAAAAAAATTAATTGAACATAGCAATGAGTGTCTTAATGTAGAATGTTAAGATCATATGTATATATTCATAAGACAAATATGTATCGATTTTTTTAGCAAGAAGTTTAACCGGTCTAAAATGCGCACACGGTTGGAATAAGGAAAGAGAACTAGCTGTTGGTGGTATCAGTAAAGAAACCTCTGACGTCACTTCCTCTCCACATGCACACCTCCATTTCCAGGCTGCGGAAGCATCAATCTTAGCTACAGAAACATATCTGTACAAGAATGGTAAGATTGACGCGATTTGGAAAGACATACATTGTATGTTATGAAACTACAACTACATATGCCTTGTCAAAAAAAATACAATAATAAAACCATTCTTTTGTTTGACAAAATTGTAGATTTGCATTGGAATATCTGATAAAGAAACGTGTTTACTAGATGTCAACAGCAGAAAGAATTAAGTATCAAAAGTATTATTTGGATAGTTTTACTGCATGGTACTACAATGGATTAAAAGGTGGTTTGTTTTGTATTTGAAAGGTGAAGGCATTTTAAGCGACCTAACCGTGGATAATTTCAAACAGCTGATGGACCTGAACTCTTTACAGGCAGTTTCCCGTGCTTCCTTAACTTTTGTGATTGACGTCAGCGGTTCAATGGGTAACGATATAAGGAAGGTGACAGAAGAGTGTATCAGTCTAGTAACAGGTGTACAGGGAACAAACAATGAACCAGCTAATTACGTTCTTGCTACATTTACCGATCCAGGTATTGCATCATGTGAATAGATCGATTATTTGACATGTCCTCAATGTTTATTTAAATAGTTTTTGTTCCTTATTGTGTTGATCATGCGCCCCGACCATCAATGGTCCCAGTTTTTATTTCGACCGCTTGGCTACTGATGGGGTATGCAGGCTGTCCAGCGTCCCTAAAATTCCTAAAAAATCCTAATTTTTTTCAGTTTTGCTAAAATTCCTAAAAAGATGAAAAATTCAAAGGGAATTCCTAAAAAAGCCCCAATTTTTCACTTCAGCTGCTACTTTTTTTTTATTTCTTACAATTTACTGAAAATGTTTTCATTAATTGCATACTTAAAATGTGTTTTAATGTAGTCTGTAGTTTTAATTCAGGGTAGACCATGAAAGGCAGTTGACCAGCGGATCTATGTACCCAGATTGTTATTGGTTGTGACTGAGTGACAGAGGTGTGATTCTTAAGGTCACAGCCAACAGCAGCTGGGACACTGAAACCCTGGAAGACACCTTTCCTGCAATTAAGGCATTGTATGTAAGTTTCTGTTTTGTCAGGTAAGTCAGTTTAATGCTTTCATACTCCCTATTCTAGTTACAACATTCCTAATTTTAGCCCTAAATTTGCCCTAAAATTTTGTAATTTTAGCCCTAAAATTAGCCCTAATTTTTTGTCAAGAAGTGCTGGACAGCATTTGCATGATTACAAACAGGTTATTTTGACCTGCAGTCATTTATTTTTTCTTTTTTTTTTTTTAAACATTCACTTTCAGTTTATGCCTAATTCTGATAGGATATTTATTCGCAATTTATTTCCTGTTGATCGGGTTTCTCATGACACCACTAAGTTTCTCGTCAGTGGATTAGTCCACAGGTACTTGCGGGGCCAATTTCAATAGCACTTAAAATAACAAACCGCACAATATCCAAGTACCTGTGGATTAGTCTATGTTGCTGTGCTTTGTCGAAGTTGCCTTAAATATTATATACCGTCTTCATGTGATTTTTTGTACGCTGTCAGAATTGAAGAGTTACCACAATAAGCGAAATAATGATTAAACTTTTTTAATGATATCAAAAGCAGAGCGAAATCATGTAGTATATATTATTATATAGGACATTGGGAATGAAACCTAATCAGTTATTTAATATTTCAGAGGTGCTTACAACTGGAACAGTTGCTACCAGTGGGGATGAAATGATCAATCAGCTTCGTGACCTTAGTGTCACGGGTGGTGGAGATTGTCCGGAATATGCAATGTCTGGCATATTGAAAGGTTCTGGATTTAGTTGTTCATGATGATGATCATCATCATCATCGTCGTCGTTGTCGTTGTCTAGGATGTCAATGTTTTAATATTGTTAGGGACGTGTATTTGCCACATATTTGAATGAATTTAGATATTACACATAATAGACAAGTGAAAGGATTTCTGAGATCAAATTATCGTTAAAACAAGGATGTATCGTTATTCGTTACATTGAATAATTGCATTTGCCCGTTTTCCATTCAAGGAATATTTCTAAGCCGGAGAGGATCGACTTTATACGTTTTTACCGATGCTGACGCCAAGGACGGAAACATATTCATGAATGTGATCAACGCCGCTAATTCCAAAGACATTACAGTAAACTTTCTTCTAACAGGGACCTGTGGTCGCCGTCACCGTCGTACAGGTGAGCATCTAGTAGGCGTAGAGAGATGGATCCTTATGTCGGCGTAATACTGGTGAGTGCTGTAGTGAGCGCCGTATTACCGGCGACTTTTTTTGTCAGCGACGTCATAGTACATGTGAGCATTGTAGTTGGCATCGGCACGGACAGTGAGTCCGAATGTCGGCGTCGCCGTATTACCGGAGATTTTTTTTAGCCGTAGTACAGATGAGAAGTAGTTGGCGTCTCTCAGTGAAGGTCAATGTATCTAAAGAGTCATGCGATTCACTTTTCAGTGTCGCTTTAGGATATACGAGAATATAGTTCCTTATGTAAATTCTAGTGAGACAAGTCTGTATCCATTAATGTATAAGGAATGTGTTAAAATAGAGAGATGATATATATGGTATCTCCCCGCAGTAAATGCGTGTCTCTATAATTATGATGCGTAAATAGCACCAGTTACAATATTTCAAATAATCACTTGTCACTTTGCATACAAATATCAAGATTAGTTATCTGTTAAGTGTTCTAAAACCAATCGTGTCTCTCATCTTTCTTTGAGAAAATGTTATGTCTTTATCCTTTTCTTTACTACCTTTATCAGCTGAGTTCAGATCTTGTTGTTTTATGGAATTTGAATCATCGAGGCACTTTTCTCTCGAACAGTCAGTATTGTCTTCTTAACATTGAATAGGATGTCAAGAGTATTTTTCCAAGAATATTAAATTTATATCATCTAACATGTTGTTGACCTTAGAATTCTCAGTCACATTCTCTTTCTTGACCGTTCCATCTATCAAAACTGTTTGTGCATTTTCAGAATAAATTAAAAAATATGTCAAGGATACTTGAGCTTTTGTCCAGTTGAGTGAATTCTAGAAAATGCTGCTTCGGATTACACACTTATTTGTTTTTCTGTACATGTCATTTAAATTTGCATCATCATTACACATTTCATATCCGTTTTATTGCAAAAAGAAAATGTTGCCGATGAGCTCTTCTGTCTTTCCTACTAATCAATACACTGAGACTTTGAAGATATTTATGTGAAGTCAAATTGAGAAGTGTTAATTCAACTGAATATAATATTGCCATCCATCATACACGTATTTGACGTTTTCCTGAAATTATTACATATATGGGAATCACGAATTTATTGAATAATGGATTAGCTGATCTTCTCATCTGGATTTTGGTATTTCTTTCGATCAATGTGCTCTGAGTTTACCTCAGTCTCCACTTATATTTCAAAATTCCAATCTCAAAAATCTGTATGACACAGTTTAATTCATTAGTGGGTATTACTCTATCTAATTCTGAATTTGTGTTTAAAAGTGCTATCTATTTGTCATTGCCATTGACAATTTCGCTAATGATTTTTAAGTCAAAAGTGAATAATTCATTTGCATTTCAAGCTATTTTGAAACGAACAACTTTAAACAAAATCACTATTTTGTTTACAGATCTCGATACAAATTCAGATCTCCATGGACCAACTTGCATGACCTGTAAAAAATGTATAAAAAATCTGTGTCATGACCAGTGAAGTTGACTGGATTGAAAATCTTCATTAAGATATTTCGTAGCCAAATGCACATTTATGTTACTGCACTTAGCTTTTCACATTTTAAAAATGATTTTTTTATTTAATTTCATGAACCCAGCTAGAGTACGTCGTGAAGTAGGCGATGCTTTTAGGAAGGTAGCAGAGGGGACAGGAGGACAGGTATTCATGACATATACTTCTGTCCTCACCAACACATTGTCTAAAGTTATAGCCGTAAGTTATTTAGTTACTGTTGAAATCATTTAAAGATATGTATAATCTAGTGAAGTGATATTTTGTTTCATCGTTGAAATTCGAAGATTAAGGTCTCTACCACGAACTCGAGTGATTCATTACATTTGAATAAAAACTGGACCATGCTTAGAGGAGTTTATAAGAAGTTTTGTATGAAGTATATATGAAAAGCCATATAAACATTTACATTTACAATTGAAATATTGTTGAATCTAAAATAATTTATTTTAATAACTTAGGACGAAATGCCCTCGTCCGGAATAGTAGTACAGACATTTCATATGTCCTTCAATGACAGTGACCGAAAAGTCGTCATAATCGATTCAACGATGGACTTATTTAAGCTTGAAATCAGCGGTTCGGCATCAGTCAATGACGTTGATGTGGAAGATCCTACCGGTAAGATCATACCAGGACTTTTTACAGGTGTAAGGTTTGAAGGTGGAGTCATCCGCAAGAATACCTAGAAGAACATAATTCTGATATATTGCATACAACCATATATTTTCATAATGCCTTTATCAAGCCTTCGACAAATATTTTTTCTTTCATGAAATTGTGATGATGTTATTCAGAAACGCTTTTTAAAAAGTTATTTTCAAACTAGAGAAATGTTTTATTAAAAGAAATGGAAATTTTAACGTACGCTCGGGTCAAAATTAGGAAACAATTGTTTAATATTGTTTAAATAAAGTTCGTTACTCGTTCTGTTATTCAAGTCTTTGGTGAAAAGTAAAAGTACTTTAACTCCTCTACAAAGTTGTCGACTAAAAATAGACATGTCTATTCTAACCAATAAGGAATTATGATAATTCCGGAACGATACTCTTTAAGATATAACTCTTTTATTAATCTTCATTTTGATGCCGCGCCATATTAATTTGTTTGTTTGAACAAGATGTATTGGAATTCCCTTCGTCCTTTACTGTTACAGGTACCATATTACGATACAAAGCTGGAGTTGCGTCGCGCCATTACAGTGGTGGAAAGGTTATCATATCTGTTCAGGTAGATAAATTTCAGAATTAACTTCAGAGTTACATATCATCCAGATGACAGAACATCTTCAATGTAGCAAATGCAACCATCTTTGTTCCGGAAAAGCTGAAGCTAATCCGTTTCCCATCATTCCTTATATTGAAATGGGTTTTAGTGACTTGCATGTCGTCGGATTACTGTTAATTAGGCTCTTCTTTTTATCCTTGTGACACTAGAGACCATTACTAGAATCTTAGATCACTAAATCAATGGTCACCTATCCTGTTTGAAGTGTAATCTCCACTAACACGAATAATTACACCGATGTCTTGTGAGTGAAATATGACATTTGATTCCCTATAATTTAGAATCCTTTGCCTGGGAATTGGACGATTTTGCGGAAGAAAAATCAATTGCTGGCCGTTAACGTTACTGGATCATCTGTGTTTGACTTTAGTGTTCAGATTACGGAGCTGGATGATGCAGGCAGTTCTTATTTTGTCTATGGGAGTCCAATATCAGGTTTATGCTTTGACTTTGCGCAATTTGCCTATATGTTCAGAAAATATTTGGAAATCAAGACATATTTTTTCTTTGTTATTCAGCATGTGATTTCGATGCTTCCTGTGTACTTTTCTATAGCTATTGTCTTCTATTGAATATATCTTCAACTATTTATCAAAATGCTAAAATAACCATCATTCCTCTTTACATCGAAGTAAAGATTGAAGTTAAGAGTATAAATTCGTGTAAAACTTCAGTGCATTCAGTTTTATTTCTGTTTAAGGTAACAACTACACCATAGCGTTACAACTTTACAATTTAGATGTTAATTCGTCTGTCACATCAATGATACTAGTAAATCTAGCTGGAAACGAGATTGAAAGAATTAAAACAGTACTGCGTCAGACCGGAGTGGACATGTATGTTATTGCTGACGTCATCATGCCCCCGGAAGTAAGTTATAATGATAATTCTTGGAGAATTGAAGTGAAATTTAGGTAAAATCATAAGTAAAATTAGTTTGACTGTACAAAATACACTCAAGAGAACAGTAAATGATAATCGATTTTAGTATCAGATACATTATATAGTCAAATATTTTAATGATTTTTGATAAATGCAACATACAGCCTGTATTTTAGCTATCAAAATTGGCATAAGTAAACATTATGTATAATACAAACTCATATATTCAAATTATTTTTTTGTTAAGGGCGTTATTTCTTTCATATCAGAACGATCAGCGATGATAAATGAATAGTCAATCGTTTAATCATAGGATGAATTTATTTCCAGAGTTTCCGAGTTCAGTTAACGGGAGTTCTTCCTGAAGGAGACAGTTTCCAAAGGACCAATCTGCAGGTTATCTCCCCTGTCAATGTTAAACTAATACTGCTTCCAAACCTAGGTTAGTTTAAAAGGTTCAACTTAATTACCAATATAAAGGGAGAATTCAAGCTAAATTTTTGCTCTGTAACAAATTGATGACGGTTTCGGAACAAGTAATGACTTAATATTATCTGAAAACATTAATCTATCAGTTCAGTTATATTATCCAAAATTGAAATCTTAGTGAACATATTTCAATATTTTAGAAAATCTGTTTAACTAACCAGTCTTTAACACTTCTGTTCAAAAGGCTGAATAATCACATATCAGAGAAGTTTTTGAGTGTAGAAAAATGTCGGATACCCGCTGAATATCTGTATATGGTATAGATATATGCAAATTTATTTCGGAAAATGATACAATATTGTGTAATTTCATTTCATTATTTATAGATGATTTTCCCCTTAATGAGCCACAGAACATCACCTACCAACTGAACAACCATGGGTCGACTAATCAGACATTTGAGGTGGATATTAACACAGAGTCGGTTCGTCAACCGACTGTGACGTATGACATGAACCCTGGAGAGGTCATAGAGGATTATTTTCAAATAACAGGATATACACATTATGAAATAACGTAAGTATAACTATAAACACTTCTGGCAAAACATAAAGAGTTTTCCTTATACCAAATAAACAACAAAGTGGACATCTAACACTCAATGAAAACAGAGAGAAATGGTACATGTATGAAATAATAAAAGATTTATTTGAAATGTCCCCGAAAATATTATCTTTTATTCTGTATATAAATGTAAAATAGATGTAATTTGATTAAATTCCTATTTTAATGATTACTGAAAAAATATAAATTGAATTTTTTGCTGGCATTTTTACGCCTTACTTTTACAGATGTATGACTTTTCAGCAACTCAGCACGATCGACGTTGTCTTTAATAAAAAGAATGATAAATATCAACCATTGACATTATTTCTAGTGGTATCGGTTTGTAAAATTGTTCATGCTGTAAATAAACATATCGCAACATAAAGATCTACACGCTAAAACGTTCATGACTACCTTTTTTCACACGTTTCCGATTTTTCTCAAAGATGTCTAAGCATACTTCCAATTTAACGTATCTGTTTCATACGCATAATGCGAATTGATCTGAAACTACATTTGAGAAAACTCTTATAAAGAGCTGACAAAGAATTTAGCAGCAACGTCATCTCTAAAAATGTATGATTATATTATTGGGATTTACTAACAGAAATATTCAGTGCAAGCATCTTCAATAGTGATATTCGTGATAGGAAAGTACTACAAAAGGAAAATGTGTCGTGGAAGAATAACTTTGACGAAAGAGGGGTTATAAAGGATCACCTAAGGTTATATGGGAGCGGTCCATAGGGGTATCGACTGATACACTTCATAGTAGACCATTCTTTCTTCACAGAACATATACCGTGTCTGTACGACAGTTGGGATCCAGTATTATTCTACAATCTCTCTCTGACACCGTTCTGGTAAGTACATCTAATATGTAGAAACACAATCGTATATATTGTAATTTATATCAAGTAACAACATCGAAAAGTTCTATATCATGATAACAACAAAGATAAAATCAGACATTGGATTTAACGGAAAAAGAGTAGGAACAGAGGACAATAACAAAAATCTCCCAAGTTCCGTTGTTGTATACTTTGTCCTCATTTGAGAACGTGATATTACTTACTTTGATTGACCAAGGTTTTCAAGGCGGGTGTCGTCGATTGAGTAAGAGACTCTTCCGGAAAAGCTGGTTTTGTTCTTCTACTTTTTCAGGAATCTCTGTGTAAATTTCTTGATGGTCCGCTTTACTTTCTTAAACTCTACTGGATATCAAGACCGCACCACCCTCCATCCCCATCAACAACCTTTTTTTTCATCGTGATGATAACAGTTTAAAATTTTCAGCGAGCAATGAAGGGTATTGTTCTAAATGGCATTAATAGTTTTGTTTGAAGTTCATTGTTACCCCAGCTCCTGTTATCTGTGTTACTTTCGAGTAATGATGGTGTTATTCAACGTCTGAGTGATTTTCTCATTTCAAGTTATTATTTGATTTTATTTTTTCTTCAGATAGTTAGTGTTACATTTGTATTTTAAAATAATATATCAATTCACACACTAATGAACTCGTTTACTAAAATAACATTTGAAATGTTTGATTACCATATAGGCCAATTTCTCTAATAGCCATTAACGAATATCATCAACGGAATCTCTTAACAGTAAGGAATGGTATGCAATGTAATGTTTAAACAAGTTATTATCAATCTTTAAAAAAAATGTTTTTTTTTTATCGTTCAGTTTGTGAGTCCAGTTTGTGAGATAAGCTATAACGAAGGTGCGTGTCCCGAGTTGGTCGATCCGCCAGCTACTTGTCGTTCGATCACGTGGTTTAGTCGTGCAGTGCTCTCCCCGGATGTGACATCACTCGAGCTTTCAACTAACCATTCGAGCGTCGAGATTGTAACTGATAACTCGACAGACGACGGAACTAACCTGAAGTATATCAATGTCAGGTATACTAAACTAACATGAAATCGACATGGTTCTTTTAAATTTGTTTTAAATGTTCGTTTGTACCGGAAGCATTTTTAGGTGATGTCAGCATATTACCATTTTGTTGGCATGCTGGTATTCCCAGTATGTTGTGATTCTACAAAAGTTTATCACTTCCTGACAATAAATAAATATAAAGATGGACCTTGATCACGATGAAATATTTTGAAATGAAAATAGAAGTAAAGTACGAATCATTAGACGATTGAGTTTATAAATGTAATTTATGTTATAGGACAACGTATTCTCATTAATAACTAAAATGACCAGATTGCGGTATTATAAATACAGAATAAATATGTTGTATATTGTTTAAAAAAAAACTATAATAATAATCCTGACTATGTGAGTGCGCTCGAGGACGGTATAAACTAGGATAGTGTTCTTAACGTTGTGACGATATTTTTAATACCCGTAATTGTTCAGTCAAACCAGCCATAAAGGTCACTTGTTTATGATAAATACCTGTCTTTAATAGTAACGTTTTCTGATATCCAATGAAATGGCATTTTTAGTTATTTAACTTCTATATAAAGGTCATACTCTGCAGGTGACACTTTTAGTAATCGAAGTTTATCTTTCCGACACAGTGGCGATTGCTGCACACCATCGGTGTATCTGTCTAATATAGGATCTAACGGTCACGTGATTGGTCAGTGCCATTTCAACTTCGGCTCCTTTCCCACCATCACCAATGTCAGTATCATTTTAACGACCACAACGGCCACCAGTGATATGACATCAACTGACATATCGATCGAAGTGAGTACATTTACTATGTACATATAAAATATATCAAAGACCGTTTGAGGTTTTTATCCAATACATATCAACATAATCTTATTCAACCCTCACATGTATATTTCAATATTTTCCGATGGCATTCGTATTGTCAATATAATTTGATATTTATGTTAAAAAGAAGCGATCAGATTTCTAGGAAATACACCTCTAATGCGATGGATTATTACCAGAAATTTTATTTTAAGTATTTTAATGAATCATGCATTTTAATAAGTGTCAAAACACTTTAAGTACTGGGTTGTCTTGTTTTTGCATGTGTTGTGATATGTTTACATGGAAACCAATGTAATTCACAACAACTTCACATTCAACAAACCAACGATTATATTAACATTCTTTTTCCTTATAATAGATAACTCATAACCGAAAAAGTTACCGTGGAGATTGGAACAATCATTTTTATTGCATACCGTTGATGTTCAATTGCCAACAATAATGCTTTCATAAATGATGTGATTTTTGGTACTTCAGAACACACGGTTAGGAGAGGCATATATTCTATTATCTATTAGATAAGAACAAACAGATGGGTCATGACAGTTTGATTATGATTTTTAGAATCATGTAGCTCAGTTTTCACAATCCTTATTAAAACAATTACCGTAATTAAATATTTATTTAAATATAGTCTTTACATCATATGTAATCTTTCAAATGAAATGCATGTCCATGATCATTTTTGCTAACCTCTAAATTCCATTTACTTTTGATCTATCGGTAAGAGTATTGTACGCGAAAATATAGTGATTGTAATTTCCTAAATTTTCACTCTATTCTCTAATTCCTTGATTTAGGGTTTTCACTTCTTTATTGATGTAGATATTTCTTGTAATGTTACGTTTATATCTTTATTTTTACGTTATTATAGTTAATATTAATTGGGCAAATTTAAAACTTTAGTGTAAAGAATATCTGGCACACATTAGATATAGCGATGATGACTTTTGTCAACTATATTGCTTCATTTTCGCTATGAATACGTAATTAAAAACCGTTTCAATTCTTATATCAAATTTTAAAAGACAAGTCCCACATATCAATTACTTTATTAAGAACAGGTTTGCACGATTGTTATAAACTTTTTATTTGTGCTTTTTAAGTGTATATTTGTAAACATGGTGATGTAATAAATGTCATTGGAATACAATCGAGATCAAAACAGAGACTAAGACGTATAATAAATAGTTCAATAATTATGATAGGGTTACTTTCAAGTTCTTCATTAAATAGTAATATCTAGTAGAACAGTATGATAATGTAATGACAGATTGATATGTGGTTTATATTTTGGATTTCTTTTCAGTTGAAGATTGGATTAATCGCGGTGTCAGTTGGTGCAGTATTGATCATTTTGACTTATCTTCTGTGGTGTGCTAAAACGGAGGAGTCAAAAAGCAATGATCCACAGAACAAGAAGACCCTTCAGCAAGAGCAAGACGTATTGTTATTGAAATTTATCCCACTGAAAACTGAAACGAAGTGATACAAGATGCGTTCATTATGTACATCATACACATGCAGTTTGATACTCCGTCATGAAGTCGTTTGAAAATGCAAATGATGACACGAAAACAATGTCCACACTTTCAGTAGCATATACATATACTCTGTACAGTAGTTATCAAATACAGACCAGAATTTTGATCTGTCGATAAGGTACTATAGGAAATCATGGCTGCCTTTCTTGAATAACTCTTCAGATAATCCGTTCATATATAATCATTATTTGTTATGGTTTAATACATAAAATCATCATATAATGCCAAGCATAACAATACTGCATGAATAATATACAAAACATTCCAAAATCGAGGAGTTAACTACTCTAAAATTTTACAAAAAGAAAAGTCATGACAAATGATTATTTCCGTAATATTTTATTGAATTTTTCATAAATGACATCGTGCTATATTATTATACTATTTACACTACTCATGTTCCAAAAATGGGGTTTGTATATTCATTTATTATATTTTATAATAGAAATATTACGATAATAATTGTTTCGAATATAATAATCTTATTTCATTACAATTGATGATGTAAAATTTACTAATGGCCAAAGAGTTTCGCGCTCTCTATTGGCTGCATCTAGTTACAACGCGTCATCTGTTGGTGTACGAAGGTAGAACTATTTTACTGCACACCTTGATTGTACAATCTTTAAATAACATCTAATTTGATATAATTGAAATCATTTTTGGAAACAATTAGTACCAGATGATAGTGAGTGCTGAATTATTTTCATGAAATTATAAAAATGCTTTAGTCATTCTCTTTTGCTTAAATATATCATAAATGAAATTGATCGGTTTCAAGAAGAATATCGTAACGACTTTTTGTCGGTTTTTTTAATGTCCTTTTCGAGGAGAAAATGAAATATAGATTCAGTCGAAATAAGATTAAGACATTTAACAGATTCCGTAAAAATACATCATTATTTTTTCAAGCGTTTGGTAAGATCGCTAAAATATTCGAACCATTGAACAGAACTTTTTAAATTATCAGGGCTTTAAACATTTTATTGCTGATATTAATTTGAACAACATAACGTTTTAAATTATCAGGGCTTTTAACACTTTATTGCTGATATTAATTTGAACAACAGAACTTTTTAACTATCAGGACTTCTAAAGTATTTTAGTGCTGATTTTAATTTGAACAACGAACTGGGCACTTGTATAACTTATAAAAGCCTTTTCCTATCATACATTTACATGAACATGGTAAAAAATGAAACAGGCATTAAACGAAGTAGAAACATTTATACACAAAATCTACTCAGACATGAGATTTCAACATAAAAAAATTATCAAAAATTATTGCTGGATTTGAAGGAATTTTGCACATGTTTAAACAGAAAAGAGGTCAACAACAAGTTCTGAACCACCAAACAAAAGAAGCTCTAAACTTAACTGTATGCCCAAGGCATTTTAATTTTTAATCGTTATACGACTTTAATGTGCATTCCACTAATAATTCAGAATATATCCATTCCTTTTGTATCATAGAAAAAGTGATTTTAATTGGAAACTATTACATATTCTCATGATATTTTGTGTATAATAATGAAACACGTGAATATGTAATAAACATTATCTGCATTATATTTTTGCTTTGTTTCATTTTCCGCAATAAGTAACGTACGAACGTGTTTTTATCTTTTCAATAGACTTTACGAAAGACATACTCATCTGAACAACTGCTTTTCATTACAAATTACAAACCCAAGGCTTTTGACATTTCAATATTTCATTCTTAAATTTTATATAAAGGTATCTATACGAATAAGAAGAGAGGAACAGAAAGTTAACGTACTTTGTCTCCTTAGGCCCGGGACCTATATTGTATCAAGACCACTATAATTGTATCATATAAACCAAAACTCGACATTTTAACCCAGGGATCTGTATTCCTTTGTTTCGAAGATGTTGCGATGAAAATGATTTGAAATATAAAATATAAAATGTCGCATACTATTCACAGAAATCACAGTCTCACAACATCTAGTCTTCAGAATGTACAACGAATGTTCAATAATGTACACAAGAATGTTTACAGTTTACCATTTATTGCCCATAAAGAGAAACGAAATGATTAAACCAGAATTCGTCGAAAACATATCCTGTACGTAGATATTTTACCAACCAGCACCACAGGACTGACTTCCGATACAGATATTTTTTTACTTTCGTCATAGTGATGTCATAGTCATTTCTATGTCCGATTTGAAGCTGGACGTGTTTTATGCTCGTTAGGGGCAAGAAGTTCATACCTTGGTAAAGCAATGTAATACAGTTCCATAAAGTATTTCATTCTACCGTATCTTGGTGCTAAGAAGATTAATCCTTAACATTTCAGTCGATTTGGTCAACTGTAGCACAGTTCATCAGTCCTCTGGGGATCAGTTAGGGTCAGTTGGGAGATGCCATCACATACTAATACTTCTAATGTGGTGTGAATTATTCGCGATGAAAATTCAACAATTTATACTAAATAAAACTTCCAACTGTCTACATAGAAATTGATGACACAGAAAGCCATTAATTTTTTTTATTACTGTACATTTGGCAAAAAAACAAAAACAAAAACAAACAAAAAAAAAAAACAAATGTAAAGTGATTGCAGCCATGTTTATGCGGCAAGAAAACCGAGAAATCATTTTTTATGAGACTGTCTTATTTTGGCTGTCCATTATTCATAGGAAAAGCCAACAGGGACATAATTCGAGATGGTTACTTTCTTATTACATGTAATTCATTTATTGTATTCTTATTTGTCGTTTTAACATGTTTGATTTTAATACTATTGTTTCATTGTATGTATCTACTGTTATATTTCAGTTTGACCTAGTCCTGTTTTAGGTTTTACCGTGATATCTTTTCAATTGCTGTTTTTTTAAATTGAGTTCCTAAAACGGTTTTCGACAAAAAAAATTATCGTTGTTAAGAGAACTGCCAAAGGTTGTCAACTGCACGAATGTGGTAAGGGATGAGACAGAGCACATATATTTCCCAGTTATAACAACAGGTTTCTCTTTACATCGCATATTTGAACAAGCTACTTTGTCCCATTTAAACAAAGGACATTAAGACTATCGCAGATAATGATTACCATATAGAAAGGAACAGTATCAACTTGATGTTGTTGTTGGTGTTTTTGATGTTCTGTCACGAATTGTACGGTGCCTGTTGTGTGGACTAAAAGGGCTGTTCGGATATGTCTTCAGTTTGTCATATACGAAGCACGACCGTCCTAGGTTATAAAACTTGATAAGATTAATGGGTCTCTTCAGAGTAAAGGCAACCATTTGAGATTTGAAATGCATCTTCAAGAATGGGAGCTTTCCTTATCAGTTAAGTTGCGTAGACCCCTTGACTGCTGACTAACTCAATACTCAAGTGCTCTAAGTCTATAAGCTATTATTGTATATCAGGGCTAGTCAGGTGAAACTTTCCTACTCGTATACGATTGAATGATATCAGCACCGTATATCATCAAGCCCAGTGTTGCATTACATGCGTTTATTACTAGTTGGTCAGTGTCGTCCCCTTTTATCTTTGGAATTCCACTTAATTTCAAATAATTACGTCTTAAAGATACTACCTAAGAGCGTCAAATTTTAAAGTTAGATGAAAATTCATATTTAAACAATTCGTTTGATTCAAATGGTAAAATTTTCAACGTCATTAATTTGTAAAAGTCCTCCCCATCTCCATCTCAGTTGTTAACTGCTATATGGAATGCTATTAGCAAATTTCAATACCGCAATCATATATGTTGCAGAATATAAATAACAAAACAATAATTATCTGTTTTTTTTTATCAAATTGATTCAGATTCAAACATTCACTACCAGTTGATCTCTGTCCGTATAAAATTTGAAAAAAATACATATTTATTTCCCTTTTACATTATTTGTTCATCTAATGTAACAGTACACAATTTCTCGGTGTGGCCATGGGTTCATAACATTACCACATTTTAAAGGTTTTAATCTAAATTTAACAAAATAATCCCTTCTAAAATTGGTTTTGTCATGTAGAAATGGACAATGTATGGTTTCATGTTTTTAGATTACTATTTAGGCAGTCTCGAATCTGTGTCTACACACCGAAAACTAGCTTTACAGGAAGTGTTTACATGTCATGTTGTGAAGGTGTTCCGACTTGGAATTTGCTGAAATGTAAGTAATTTGTTACCATAACAGTGTTGTTAATTTTAAGACAGATGTTCACAAAACATTTTTCTATAAAATTGTAGATTTAGGTTTGAATTGGTACCATTTTTGCATTTTTAGCATTTTTGAATTGGTAACCATCACATATTAGAAATAACGGAATATTTTTGATTTATACAATATTTATATCTCTACTACCATTGTTATTGTTATTCAGTTTATGAATATATATATATACGTAAGGGTGTATTTTTATTTTTTATAATCAATGTGCTTTACCTGTATATCTCCAACACGACCTGTGATTTCATGAAAAATGCAACTTAACTATTTCTAGCTACCTATTATGTTCTTTTTAAATATGGAGTTATCCTCCATTTCTATTGTTTGCCGGTATCTTTACACACGTAATGATAAAGCCATTGAATGAGCCGTTTTTTTCTGTAAGAAAAGATTGCTGTGATCACGAAGTCATCAACTCGCTTCATCTATCGCAGCATCATACGGGTCTTTTTCAATGGATACCGGGCAGTATAAGGCGGGAAATCAAACCAGTAAGTAGTTTTATCAATATGAACCATGGGATCAGTAATGGAACGATAGGGGCCGTTCAGGATGGCCCGAGAACATGTGTTAAACCACCAACCACTGCCATGATATTCTGCACAGGAACCAGCGTAGTTATCATTATCTCTGTCGATGGTGCCGAAGTAATTGCCGTTGACGTGTGCCATAGAATCAACTAAGAAACAAAGATACCAAGAAGTTGTTAATCGTACAATCATCCCATAGCAATGTTTTATTGGTAGGAGTAGTGCATGCTAGCGAATATGAAATCATGATAAGCATTCAACAATAGGGACAATTGAACCTTTTTTGTCGTTACAAAGCAGTGCAAATGGCAAACCATGATAATGTGAATAGGTTGTTGAAAACTTGATTGAGAAGTCATTAGATTTTAATCTATAGAAACCTGAAAGTGGTTGTAGGTCATTAATTTGAACAATTTGAACAGACTTCCTTACCCTTTTTGAAGATTTAATACATTCGCCCTGTGGCCTTAAATGGGATTAAGATAAATCTTTTGAACAACTTGTGATAATTCATGCCAAAATTCTGGAAGCCAAAATTAGTATCCTTTTGGCTTTTTGGTTACGGAAAAAATGTCGTTTGAAGGTAAAAGGTGACTACGGTCTACGGCATAAGCGCCTTCCTGAGCTAAAACGATCACTTTGAAGTTACTTTCATATCATCCCAAACTTTTTTGTTTGTATTTGCGTTAAGTGAATGAGTTGATGTACTCTGTTCACTGACTGATTCAAATAAAATCCATTGTTTTCACTTTTATCGTATGACGTTTTTGTTGTTCAGGAGTTGTAAGTCTTAAGTATATGGTATGGAAATAATTTGTCAAACCTCTAAGCAGGAGTTTCAATAAAGACAAATTGATAAGTTACAGCTATTTTTTTTCCAAAATGGACAAAACGAGAAGCAAGAAGAGAAAGTATAATAAACGAAATCATTCTTACAAGACACACTGCCCGAGAATCCCGACAGATGAAGTTGATACATTTCAGATTCGGAGCCCACTTGGAACGTTGAGTATTCGGCAAATGCTGTTAAGTTCTCCCAAGACTCTAGTTCGATACGTAAGACACGTGGAGTTTTGGTTAAATTGTGAAGCATTTCATTTCCTTCAAATACAAGACGAATAAATATCATAACTGTTCCTAAATAATAATGTTATTAATTACATTATCATAAAGAATGGTTTCTGTTTCCACTTAACATAACTTGTATTTGAACAATGTGTCAATCCTTTGTTTCTGGATATATTTATAGTCAAAATTCTATTATACTCTATATCGAAACCACTTTACATTTTGTGAATCACTGCAGCTCTTAATATGTTTAAGTGTCGTGTTGATGACCTGGAATGAAGGCTTTTTTGTAATTCATTCTGTCCGCAATTTCATGTATCATTAATGCTGTTTTAATTTGAAACAATGCATGAAACATATTACATTCTTCTTGCATCATTCTCTCAAACATTGGACTTAATGCCTATTTGAAGGCGTGTATTATACCAAACTGGCACTCTCTAAATTTTTTACATATATTTTAGTATTGCTACATATTAATTCAGTCTTACCAATCCAAAAATCACCATTTAGATCTCCAAAGCCATTCTTGTATGTTTCCCAGGTTCGATTGAAGTCGATGTCTCCGTTAAGTCGTCTTTGTATAACCTACTTATTGCAATAGAAAACCAAGCTTTAAACAAAGGAATCGGTATTAGTGGCATTTAGTAGTTAATTAGACATGATAGGCGTGATAACAATGGGGAGAAAACATGTGACCTGTTTCATAAGAGCAAACAAACTAAATTCATCCTTGATTGGGTTTGTGTGGAAAGAATTTCAAGAAATTAATATTTTATGAGGCTGATTTTTTCCCGCTGTGGTACTCACGGTCCATGGTCCTTCGTCCGTGTCAGTATCGCAAACCATGGGCATGTTGTAGGTCATCATATATATACCAGAAGGTGATGCGGGATGAATATCGGAACAGGTCCTGGGAACTAAACACATTGATTTTTATTTCATGAAACCCATAAACACATCACCAAATTCGGTTCGATTACTTGATACAACTGTGTCTTTATTCCTTCACACATTTTAATATCTTTTTTACTAATAATCCTTAAAACATTGTTATAGTGCCAATACAAAAAGTAGCCCAACACTGTGAACAATTCATTTGCGTTTAGTAAATCTCGCTTAATACATGCATATGCACTCTTCGTAGAATAGATTAAGTACCTATACTCAAGAATTACTTTGATTCGAAATGTGAGGTAAACATTAGGTAAAATTGCCAAACGAATGATATATGATGAAAACGAATGTGTGGGAGAATGAAAACACCGCAGTCTATCCTCCGACCATGCATATTAGACCACATCAAATTGTGATTATGTAGTTTTTGGAAATTGGAACAAGCGACCCACATATGTGTGTTTTTTGTGGTGGTGGTGGTGGTGGTTTGTGTGTGGGTGTGTGTGTGGTGTGTGTATGTGTGGTGGTGGTGGTGGTGGTGGTGTGGGTGGGTGGTGGTGGTGTTTGTGTGAGTGTGTGTGTGTGTGGTTCTTGTGGTGTGTGTGTGCTTGTGTGGGTGTGATGGTGAAGTTGTATGTGTGTGTGTGGTGATGGTGGCGATGTGTGTTTGTTGTGTGTGGTGGTGTGTGTGTGTGTGTGAGAGGGTGTATGTGTCTCTGTGTGGTGATGGTGGTGGTGTGTGTGTCTGTTGTGTGTGTGTGGTGGTGGTTGTGTGTGTGTATGTGTGGTGGTGTTTGTGTGTGTGTGTGTGTGTGTGTGTGTGTGTGGTGATTTACACAACTGGAACCTTGATCGATACCAAATGTACCGAGTCTCAAGTTCGCGATATTGTGCACATTGAAATGCAGAAAAGGACATCGGCAGAGAGCCAAAGAAAGGCTTGTAGCACGGGTACCAGTGACAACATGCAGCTAGTAGATACGGATGTCATCGCCGAATTACATGATACAAAACGGAGGGAAAACAACGTCATCGTATTTGGCATCAAGGAAACAAATAATGAAGAGGCATCTGATAGAAAGAAAGCTAACTGATGAAGCAGTAATCAAAGGTATACTAAACACTTCCAATTTGAAATACGAGGAGAGGGTTCAAAAAGTCATCCGATTTGGTAGATATGAGAAGATGAATGAGAAAGTTCGACCATTACTTGTCTCTTTTGCATCTTCAGAAGACCAGAAGGAGTTCTTTAAGAAGATAAGGAACCTAAATCGGGACGAGAAATACCAAAACATAAGGATCAATAATGATCTTACTAAGAAGGAACGCGAGCAGGAAAGTGAATTGAGAAATGAGGCGAAATTAAAAGAAAACAATGCATCCGAGAAATTTATGTTTCGAGTATGGGGACCGCCGTGGAAGAGAAAAATTGTCCGGCTAGCAATAAAATAAGGCAACAATCGCGAGTAGTAGGAACTAAAATCACACAACCTTAAGCATCTTCATCGTACAAGTATAGGCATAAATAAGACTGTATATTTACAAATGCAGATACACAAACCAAGAAATAAGAGGAGCTCAAAGCAAGATTAAATATTGGACATATAATGATTATAGGTATTAATGAATTACTGCCTAACAATAGCAGATATGTTCCGACGGTATCGGAGCTGTGAATAGAAGGATATGATTTATTAATAAATAACCTGAGTAGTGAAAACGGAATTAGAAGAGTAGCTCTCTATAATAATTCAGATCTACGCGAAACTGAGGTTTCCATTTCAACGATTGCTAAAGAACGCATTCTTGTTAGCGTCGACTTGGCCGAAGCAAATCAACTTTTGGTTGGTTGTATATATAAAAGTCCAAATAGCAATGAAGAAAACAACGATAAAATTAATGATCTTTTAATTGAAATCGGTAAATCTAACTATACACACAAATGTTTTTTTTTTATGGGAGATTTTAACTATAGGAGTATTAATGGGGAAAACTGCACCACTGAATACGGCAACAAAACTGAAACCAAATTCATCGAAACTGTCCGGGACACGTTCTTGTATCAACATGTGCAAAATCCAACCAGGATTAGGATTAACCAAGAACCAAGCTTGTGGGATCTTATACTCACAAATGAAGAAAATATGGTTTCAAATTTAAAAGTGCGCTTGACAAAAGAGACCATGCTTGTATCGCCTTTCAGTTCATATGTAAACATGTCACACAAAATAGTGCAACAGTAAAACTTAACTATAATCTTGGAAACTACACTAAGATGAGGGAAGAATTGGACATCGATTGGGATGCATACTTGCAACTAGATAATACGGAGGATAACTACAACAGTTTTATCAATAAAGTATCAACCACAATTGACAAGTATATCCCGAAAATAAAAACAGGGAAGAAGAAACTCTTTTTATCCTTGTTACCGTGGAATCAGTTAGGAAAAAACATAGATGCTGGAGAAGATTTATGGAAACAAAAGTTCACAACAAATATGTAGATTATACCAAGGCAAGAAACAAAGTGAATGACATCGTGCGGAAAGCTAAAAACTGCAGGAACAAAATATCGCAAAACAGGTGAAATCCAATCCAAAGAAATTCTTGAGATACGCTAATTCAAAAACAAGAGCATGGATATCCGAGTTAAAAGTATACGAAAACGTTTAATTGGTCTATACTGCTAAAAGTGATAGTGAAAAGGCTAACGTATAAGCAGACAGAAGGAGAAGTACCTCTGCTCCCTGATAAGCATATTGAAGATTATTTTGTTTGGAAAGAAATCGATCTACAAGAAATTGCAAAGATAATAAAACATCTCAAGGTCCAGATTATGTACAAATGTACATCCAAAGATATTAAAAGAGCTTGAACCTGTTATAACTAAACCACTGTAGATTCTTTTCAATCAATCCATACGTAAGGGTTGTGTTCCATCAACTTGGAAAATAAGAAGAATAACTGCTATTTTTAAGAAAGGAGATAAGCGTTTTCCAGGTAATTACAAGCCAGGCAGTCTTACAAGTGTCGTATGCAAAATGTTGGAAACAATTGTCAGGAATCGCATAATGGATCATTTAGCAATTAACAATCTTTTAAGCACTCAGCAGTTCGGGTTTGTAAAAGGAAGGTCTACAGTACTCCAACTTCTTAAAACTATGGATATATGGACAAAACTCATTGATGAAGGAGGTTGTAATGAGCCAGTTGATTTTGATTTCATGAAGGCTCTTTACACCGTTCCACACAGAAGGTTAATCGGCAAATTGAAATCATATGGTTTTTCAGGAGATTTGGTAAACTGGGTAAAAGACTTCTTAGCGGAAAGACGACAGCAAGTTACCGTCAACGGTCACATGTGAAAATGGTGCCATGTCACAAGCGGGATTCCACAAGGTAGTGCTCTGGGGCCGTCATTATTTGTCATATAAATAAATTACCTACCGGATGTCATTCAGTCGAATACTCTACTATTTGCTGATGATACAAAATTGTATAAAGACACCAGTTCAAACGGAGACCTTCAGCGAGATCTTGACAACTTTCAGGAATGGTCATTGACAACTTTCAGGAATGGTCAGATACATGGTTACTGAAGTTCCATCCAGACAAATGTAAAACGATGTATTTTGGGTAACATAACAGTTCTAATAATTTGCACATGTATCGAAACACTGATGGTTTAAGCACAACAGTAATGCTATCCGAGGAGAAAGAAGAAAAAGATCTTGGAATTATTGTCGACAATAAATTGAGCTTTAGAAACCATATTCAATCAGCAGTAAACAAAGCAAACCGAATACTTGGAACTATTAAAAGAACATATTCAATACCTGGATAACAAATCATTCTGCTTACTATTTAAAGCTTTGGTTCAATCCCACTTGGAATACGGAACATGCGTATGGAAACCATATAAGCAACAAGATATTGATCTTTTAGAAAGTGTCCAACGCCGAGCTACCAAACTCTTGCCAGGAATGAGAGATTTTTCTTACGAAGAAAGATTACGTCATCTTAAACTACCATCATTATTTAATAGGCGTAACAGGGGAGATATGATTGAAGTTTTTAAGATCCTAAAGGGAGGCTATGACCAAACAGCATCACGCGGTCTCGTAGATGTAGACTAGATGTGAGAAAATATTCATTCACTCAACGAATCGTAAACAGCTGGAATAACTTACCTGAAATTGTTATAGAAGCACCCATCCTGTCAACATTCGAATCCCGATTGGTTAAAGTTTGGAGTAACGATGAAATGAGACTTCGAACATCTTTTGATTAACGTCACAATATGAACACTGTTCATCTCATTTTTTATGTTTATTTGGACAATGATCTGAATATAGAGACAGTTATGCCTGCGTTCAGAAGAAACTAAGTTAAGTTATAACAAATGGTAGTTAATGGTACAAACTTGTTTTTATTGCACAATGATGGCGATTGTTTCCAGGTTGAAATTGTTTCATTTGGTCTATGTACTATAAACAAAGAGCAGCTGACATTTGGATTTCAAATGAGAAAATTAAAACTGTACTATTGGAAATTTGCTTCCTAACCAGACTCCATAGGACGTTTGGCATCATGATTTACTATCAAACGTATTGTTAGTCATAATAATTGAGGCTGGGTTTACACATGCTAATTGGCTTTATATCAAGTTCTTATGGAAAAAAACTTCAACCAGATGTTTGATTAGCCCTTAACTATTTTTTTTCATCTAAAAACATAATGAAAAGTAGATTTATATATTTTCAATCGAATAAATGAACATATCTATATTTTCCATTCGTGCCTTTTACGAGAAAAAATGTGGTAACACATGTGAACTGGGAACCAACAAGCATTCTTTAATAATGTAGAGTAACGTCATTGATATGAACGCAATCGCTTTAGCATGGTTTATGTAAATCACATGTTTGTTAACACTGATACGGAATTTAACATAAAATTCACAATTGAATTAAATTAACAAAAACATTAATTTTATGTCTGCCTACTGGTACATTGTCACTCTATAATTAGGAAAGACCTTGTACAGATTTGGCTTATTTGAAAGTTTATTTTGCATGAAAGATATCGAAATATTTAAACGAGCAAAATATAGGGGTAACAAACATGTCAACAGGAATGAGGATCTATTTTTTGTAAGAAGTTATCAAACTATCAGAAAATTGCCAGAACGGACTTCTCATTTGAGAACGTGAAGCTACTTACTTAGATTTAACATGTTTACCGTTCTGGAACTCCACATTATCTTAATACTTATTCATGAATCTCCGTGTAAATCTTTCTTTTGTTCATGTTTTTTTCTTGTTTTTAAATTATGATTCTGTTGACATATTGGTATATTTTGCTGTTACTGAAGTAGGACATAACGCTTTCAATTTTTACGTTTATCTGTTAAGACATTACCGTGTTCAGAATACAATGGTGTTCATTTATATGTTGAATTACAAATATAAAGATAAATACAAATATCAAAATAAATACAAATATCAATATAAAAATAAATACAAATATAAAAATAAATACAAATATAAAAATAAATACAAATATAAAAATAAATACAAATATAAATATAAAAATACAAATATAAAAATAAATACAAATATAAATATAAAAATAAATACAAATATAAAAATAAATACAAATATAATATAAAAATAAATACAAATATAAAAATAAATACAAATATAAAAATATAAAATATAAATACAAATATAAAAATAAATACAAATATAAATATAA
This sequence comes from Ylistrum balloti, assembly GCF_031769215.1. Classification (NCBI taxonomy): domain Eukaryota; kingdom Metazoa; phylum Mollusca; class Bivalvia; order Pectinida; family Pectinidae; genus Ylistrum; species Ylistrum balloti. The sequence goes on along the minus strand of NW_026782688.1, from coordinate 58,494 downwards.
AAATAAATACAAATATAAAAATAAATACAAATATAAATATAAAAAATAAATACAAATATAAATTTCAATACTTACATTTAGCAAAAAAGATTGTTGTCGTGGATATGCCAGCCGTCGGAATCTCTGCAAACACACTTCTGTAGATGTCGCACCTTTTTTCGTTTTTTGTGTAAGAGAAGGACAAACATATCTCCTGAGAACATCGAAGTGTACATTCTTTTTGGCTTAGAATGCCAGTAGTTGAATCCATCCTATGTATAAAGCGATCATGTAAAGACACGCGCATTACTCTATGAAACGAAACACAATTAATTGCCATTATCGTTTCTATGGTCATTGAGATTAACATTAAACCGATCAAATGCATCTCTGTTCTTTCAGATATAACTCTCATGGTTTGATTCTTAAAAGGCAACACTTTCTCTATACATCTACTTTCTCTATATAAAAATATAACATAACCGTCCGGCTTAAAGTATGTTGTATGGAACAATGCATTGATGTCGTTCGCTGTTTATCTGATGGCGATAAGCATTTGTCCGTGGTAACATCTATATTCATGGTAACGTTATTGATCTTTTCATCGGAGGCATGGTTATTATGATACCTGACTAAATGATTAATAATACCTCTTTTTACTAGAATATACACACGTACATGAAATTTATTTTCTGAAATCCTCCAACATTTCAATTAAGTAAATGATTGAATGATGGGGCTAGCGCACCTCCCCATCCAGGTTTCTTTCGACCACTTTTGGATTTTTCTCAATCACCTCCAAGCATGATTTCACAATTGACAATATGGTACTTTAACGGTATGAAACAGTCAAATAAGACAAGACAAAGTCCGGCCAGTCCGGGTAAAATTATCGACAGTTCAAATAAAATTCCAGTAAGTCCAAAGCAAAGTCCCGTCACTCCAATTAACGCCAAGCAGTTACCTTATCACTGTGAAACATGACTGTAGGTATATGTACCTAGTAACAGTTGGTTGTATTAGGTTTATTCTACATTGACCTAGTCGGTGATGAATGGTGGTTGGACTTACTAATGACTAGTCCCAAGTGAAGTGAACAGCACAATTCAAGCGTTACATACATACAGAGCGGTAACGAATATTCCGACCTACCGACATATACAACCAACATATATGAATAATAAAAAAAAATCAAACTTACACGCGATATCGTTTAGCTCAAGTCCGTACACGAACTTTGCCAAATTGCGACCAAGTGGTGCTAAAAGCGAATGGCAAGGCGGGGATAAATATCAGAATGATATATGTCTTAATATGACAAGCCGTATTTCTGTGTATCGATGTGATATAGCACGCATGACAGTCAAGAGTTTTGGAGATTGTACAAAAGACACACATTTGGAGATAGATGTAGAGACCTTTCTTGCATTTTTCCAGGAGTCTCTGTGTAAATCTTTCTATTGTTCGTGTTTTGCCTCAGTGTTTGAATTTGGAACATGATTCTGTTCATATGTTGGGTATTGTTGCTTTTTTATTACAAACTCACATACTTCACTGACTCATTGACTCTCACTTTTTCTACAATTGCTATGCGTTTGGCTGAATGGTTAAAGCGACTGACAATTTAGGCTTCCATCTCTAGGTGGAGGACTTCCGGTGGGGACTGAGATTGATGGACGTAGTTCATATCGCGGACTTTCAATCGTAAGTCATCGTTGCCTTCTTTGGCCACACTGGTGCCTAAGTGTACTGTATTTGTGTCATATGTTGCTTACTGTTTACATTATAAAAGGAAAAACTGACAATGTGAAGTATTTTTGTATTTCACTGCCATTTCCTCGACATGGTAGCTGACCAGGGCGTTGGCCGTAATGGCGGCCCCGGACATAACAGGGCCCAGAACAGGTCGTACAAGAAAGAGAGTTTCTATTTTGTTGATGTTGATGACAACAAGGTTATTACGCCTTTGAACATTATTGACTATGTTGAAAATCAGTATGGTCCAGGTGCTCTATTTGCCTGTGTCCCCAAAGGGGGGAATGGTTACGAGATCACTCTAGACGGTAAGGAGTCGGCTCAGATATTGTTGGACAGTGTCAACATTAACGGACGTGTATGTAATGTGTCGGAGGTTGTGAAATTTTTTATTGTTGTCTCCTTTCTGCATATACCTGCCTATATTGAAGACAGTGAACTTGAGGCCAGGCTTACTAGTTAAGAGGGTAGCGATTTTATCCCCATGCAAAAGACGGTATTACTTGGAACGGAAATAGCGGACGGCACGAGATTTGTCAAAGTCAGGCTTCCGCCTACACTTCCGTCCATACCATATACTGTAAAGTTGGACAACGCGTATTACCGTGTGGAACACAACAATCAGAAGCGTATGTGTTCTCTGTGCCATTCGATTGACCATCTTTTCAGAAACTGTCCACAAATCCACTGTTTCAAGTGTGAGGGACAGGGACATTATGCTCGTAATTGTCGGACCGAGCCATGCAGGCGCTGCGGTGACGTCAGAGCCGATTGTCCGTGTGGAATGTCTACACTTGAGCGCGCGGAGGAAGACACTATCCGTAAGATGTCCCTGTGTGACGCGTGTGGTTCCTTTGACTGTCGATGTGATGGCGATGAGGTAGACGACGAGTGTTGTATTGACTGTGACAAGCTAATCTGTGCTTGCCCGAAGTTCCTATTCCTATGTCGGGGAATGAATCTAAAATTTTTCAACACGCTGATGATACCACTTTGACCCTTTCAATTAAAATCTATTGAGAGAGTTTTTAATGTTTTGGAGACATATAGTCGACCGTCTGGTGCGAAAGTTAACAAATCAAAAACTGAATTACTTTGTATTATTAGCGGAGAAATATCTGAAAATGAATGTAACTTGTATAAATTCAAACTGTTAAAAGATGTTATTTTAATTCTCGGAGTATATCTGGGAAAAAGTGACGCTCTCTGTGATGAGCTCAATTGGAGTGGTAAAGTTAAGGCAATTAAAAACCTTTTACAATTATGGTCTCAGAGAGATTTGACTATACACGGAAGAGCTACAGTCATCTCATCTTTGTCTTGTCTAAATGTTGGTACACACTTGCTGTTACGAGTGTACCCGATGGTGTGAAAAATGAATTAAATAAGTTGTGTATTGGTTTTCTATGGAAAAATAAATCTCATCTTGTATCGTATAAAACTATGATCGGCGATAAGCGTGACGGTGGATTAGTTTCCTGATATAGAGCTAAAGCTAAAAGCTTTTAAATTTAAATTTGCATTCCGTTTACTATATGCTAATGAAACTTCATACGCTTTGTGGAAGGATAAGTGTAAATATTTCTGTCTGGTGTAGGTGACATGAACATTGGGATTTTGTGTTTTTATTGTAAGTATACTTTTCGCCAGCTGACGAGCTTACCCCAATTTTATCAAGAAATGTTAACAGCTTGGTCAAATTATTATGAGCTTTTAGAATTCAACTATGACACACAACATATTTATTGTCAACCAGTGTTTTGTAATCCTATGATTGTGAAAAATGGTAAAACTTTATACTACAATAATTTTTTTGAAGCAGGTTTATTGCAATTGAAAGATTTTACTTACGAATGTGTTCCCGACTTCCTTTCTATATCAGCAATAACCGAAATTATCATGTTAGGATCAACGTGACCGGCACGCGGTTCGTGTCTAGAACTACACGTGCGATTTACAAATTGCTCGTACGGCGCGTGTTTGTAATATAGCCGGTGTCCAGACAGTTCTGGTCGAACAAATTTCCTAACTTTGATGTTGACCGGAGTTTTCAAACTGTACATGTATCTTACTACCCATGTGATTGTGTAGAGTTAAATTTAAAAGTTGATCACAATTGGATCTTTACTAGCAATAAACTCTGCCGCTTTAAGATGTCGGATAGTGATCTCTGTCCTGTTTGTCAGCTTTAAACTAAAGATATTTTTCATCTTTTCTTAGAGTGTCCAAAGTTAAAACAGTTCATTGATTATCTTGTAAATCTAAATGAAACTATTTTTTCTAGGGCAGATGTCAATGTCCTCAACTCTCAAAATTTTAAAACATTATTGTTGTTTGGTTCGTCACAGAAAAATAAACACGTGAATATGCTTTTTGTCAATTTCTTGATGTCTGTTGCCAGGTTTTGTATCTTCAAACGTCGTAATTTAGTAATAAATGGAGAAGGTCTTGTTGATATTAAGTCTTTCTTTAAACTTACAATCAAGAACTACTTAAAAAATTAGGCTTCAATGTCTAGGTCACGGGTTCGAGGCTTACGCGGGGCAGTCGCCAGGTGCTGGTCGCAGGATAAAGTTGTGTTATCTGTAGTTAATGTGTATTGCCATGTTAGGAGAGGGCCTACCAAGTTGTGTTATCTGTAGTTATTGTGTATTGTCATGTAGGCAGAGGGCCTAGTAAGTTATGTTATCTGTAGTTATTGTGTATGTCATGTAGGCGGAGGGCCTAGTAAGTTATGTTATCTGTAGTTATTGTGTGTTGTCATGTTGGGAGAGGGCCTAGTAAGTTGTGTTATCTATTGTAATTGTGTATTGTAATGTTGGGAGAGGGGCTGGTTAGTTGTGATATTTGTAGTTATTATTTAATGTAATGTTGGGAGAGGGCCTAGTTTGTTGTGTTATCTGTAGTCATTGTGTATTGTAATGTTGGGATAGGGTGTTATCCTAATGTAAGTTGTGTTGTGTTATCTGTAGGTGTATTGTGTATTGTAATGTTATTGTGTATGGAGAGGGTCTTGTAATTTCTGTAATCTGTAGTTATTGTGTAATGTAATTTTGGGAGAGGGACTAGTTTGTTGTGTTATCTGTAGTTATTGTGTATTGTAATGTTGGAAGAGGACCTGGTAAGTTGAGTTATCTGTAGGTATTGTGTATCGTAATAATGGAAGAGAGCCTAGTTTTATTGTGTACTGTTACGTTAGGAATTAACGTACAGCAAATAAAACCCAACAGCTTGGTTAAAATTCAACAATTTAATAACAACAAACAGATTATATGCAGTAAAATTACAAATATTGCGATGGTGTGTAGAGCTAGCTACTAATTAATCAAAAGTCAGAACTTAACTTTCCGTGGAAATTCTCCAACATTGCAGTCATGTTTATGCGGCAAGAAAATCATTTTTTATGACACTGTCTTATTTTGGCTGTCCATTGTTCATAGGAAAAGCCAACAGGGACATAATTCGAGATGGTTACTTTCTTATTACATGTAATTCATTTATTGTTCCATTCTTATTGGCCAAAGAGTTTCGTGCTCTCTATTAGCTGCATCTAGTTACAACGCTTCATCTGTTGGTGTAAGAAGGTAGAACTATTTTACTGCAAACCTTGATTGTACAATCTTTAAATTACATCTAATTTGATATAATTGAAATAACACGAGACACGAGATTTCAACATAAAAAAAAATATCAAAATTTATTGCTGGATTTGAAGGAATTTTGCACATGTTTAAACAGAAGAGAGGTCAACAACAAGTTCTGAACCACCAAACAAACGAAGCTCTAAACTTAACTGTATGCCCAAGGCATTTTAATTTTTAATCGTTATACGACTTTAATGTGTATTCCACTAATAATTCAGAATATATCCATTCCTTTTGTATCATAGAAAAAGTGATTTTAATAGGAAACTATTACATATTCTTATGATATTTTGTGTATAATAATGAAACAGGTGAGTATGTAATAAACATTACCTGCATTATATTTTTGCTGTTTTATTTTCCGCAATAAGTAACGTACGAACGTCTTTTTATTTTTTTCAATAGACTTGACGAAAGACATACTCATCTGAACAGCTGCTTTTCATTACAAATTACAAAGCCAAGGCTTTTGACATTTCATCATTTCATTCTTAAATTTTATATAAAGGTATCTATACGAATAAGAAGAGAGGAACAGAAAGTTAACGTACTTTGTCTCCTTAGGCCCGGGACCTATATTGTATCAAGAACAGTGTAATTGTATCATATAAACCAAAGCTCGACATTTTAACCCAGGAATCTGTATTCCTTTGTTTCGAAGATGTTGCGATGAAAATGATTTGAAATATAAAATATGAAATATCACATACTATTCACATAAATCACAGTCTCACAACATCTAGTCTTCAGAATGTACAACGAATGTTCAATAATGTACACAAGAATGATTACAGTTTACCATTTATTGCCCATAAAGAAAAACGAAATGATTAAACCAGAATTCGTCGAAAACATATCCTGTACGTAAATATTTTACCAACCAGCACCACAGGACTGTGACTTCCGATACAGATATTTTTTTACTTTCGTCATAGTGATGTCATAGTCATTTCAATGTGCGGTTTGAAGCTGGACGTGTTTTATGCTCGTTAGGGGCAAGAAGTTCATACCTTGGTAAAGCAATGTAATACAGTTCCATCAAGTATTTCATTCTACCGTATCTTGGTGCTAAGAAGATTAATCTTTAACATTTCAGTCGATTTGGTCAACTGTAGCCCAGTTCATCAGTCCTCTGGGGATAAGTTAGAGTCAGTTGGGAGATGCCATCACATACTAATACTTCTAATGTAGTGTGAATTATTCGCGATGAAAATTCAACAATTTATACTAAATAAAACTTCCAACTGTCTACATAAAAATTGATGACACAGAAAGCCATTAATTTTTTTATTACTGTACATTTGGCAAAAAAAAGTGATTTCAGCCATGTTTATGCGGCAAGAAAACCGAGAAATCATTTTTTATGAGACTGTCTTATTTTGACTGTCCATTATTCATAGGAAAAGCCAACAGGGACATAATTCGAGATGGTTACTTTCTTATTACATGTAATTCATTTATTGTTCCATTCTTATTTGTCGTTTTTAACATGTTTGATTTTAATACTATTGTTTCATTGTATGTATCTACTGTTATATTTCAGTTTGACCTAGTCCTGTTTTAGGTTTTACCGTGTTATCTTTTCAATTGCTGTTTTTTAAAATTGAGTTCCTAAAACGGTTTTCGACAAAAAAAAATCATCGTTGTTAAGAGAACTGCCAAAGGTTGTCAACTGCACGAATGTGGTAAGGGGTGAGACAGAGCACATATATTTCCCAGTTATAACAACAGGTTTCTCTTTACATCGCATATTGTGAACAAGCTACTTTGTCCCATTTAAACAAAGGACATTAAGACTATCGCAGATAATGATTACCATATAGAAAGGAACAGTATCAACTTGATGTTGTTGTTGGTGGTGTTGATGTTCTGTCACGAATTGTACGGTGCCTGTTGTGTGGACTAAAAGGGCTGTTCGGATATGTCTTGAGGTTGTCTAACGTTGCTAAGGTTTATTTCAGTTTGTCATATACGAAGCACGACCGTCCTAGGTTATAAAACTTGATAAGATTAATGGGTCTCTCCAGAGTAAAGGAAAGCATTTGAAATTTGAAATGCATCTTCAAGAATGGGAGCTTTCCTTATCAGTTAAGTTGCGTAGACCCCCTGACTGCTGACTAACTCAATACTCATGTGCTCTAAGTCTATAAGCTATTATTGTATACCAGGGCTAGTCAGGTGAAACTTTCCTACTCGTATGCGATTGAATGATATCAGCACCGTATATCATCAAGCCCAGTGTCGTCCCCTTTTATCTTTGGAATTCCACTTAATTTCAAATAGTTACGTCTGAAAGATACTACCTAAGAGCGTCAAATTTTAAAGTTAGATGAAAATTCATATTTAAACAATTCGTTTGATACAAATGGTAAAATTTTCAACGTCATTAATTTGTAAAAGTCCTCCCCCATCTCCATCTCAGTTGTTAACTGCTATATGGAATGCTATTAGCAAATTTCAATACCGCAATCATATATGTTGCCGAATATAAAGTGAAATTTTCTAAGTGTTTTCATGTCATGTTGTGAAGGTGTTCCGACTTGGAATTTGCTGAAATGTAAGTAATTTGTTACCTTAACAGTGCTGTTAATTTAAAGACAGATGTTCACAAAACATTTTTCTATAAAATTGTAGTTTTAGATTTGAATTGGTACCATTTTTGCATTTTTAGCATTTTTGAATTGGTAACCATGGCAATCACATATTAGAAATCACGGAATATTTTTGATTTACACAATTTTTTCTATCTCTTCTACCACTGTTATTGTTATTCAGTTGATGAATATATATATACACGTAAGGGTGTGTTTTTATTTTTTATAATCAATCTGCTTTACTTGTATATCTCAAATACGACCTGTGATTTCATGAAAAATGCAACTTAACTATTTCTAGCTACCTATTATGTTCTTTTTAAATATGGAGTTATCCTCCATTGATATTGTTTGCCGGTATCTTTACACACGTAATGATAAAGCCAATTGAATGAGTCGTTTTTTTCTGTAAGAAAAGATTGCTGTGATCATGAAGTCATCAACTCGTTTCATCTATCGCAGCATCATGCGGGTCTTTTTCAATGGATACCGGGTAGTATAAGGCGGGAAATCATACCAGTAAGCAGTTTTATCACTATAAACTATGGTATCAGTAATGAAACGATAGGGGCCGTTCAGGATGGCCAGAGAACATGCGTTAAACCACCAACCACTGCCATGAAATTCTGCACAGGAACCACCGTAGTTATCATTATCTCTGTCGCTGGTGCCGAAGTAATTGCCGTTGACGTGTGCCATAGAATCAACTAAGAAACAAAGATACCAAGAAGTTGTTAATCGTACAATCATCCCATAGCAATGTCTTTTTTTTGGTAGTAGTGCATGCTAGCGAATATGAAATCATGATAAGCATTCAACAATAGGGATAATTTTTTGTCGTTACAAAGCAGTGCATATGGCAAACCATGATAATGTGAATAGGTTGTTGAAAACTTGATTGAGAAGTCATTAGATTTTAATCTATAGAAACCTGAAAGTGGTTGTAGGTCATTAATTTGAACAAACTTCATTACCCTTTTTTGAAGATTTAATACATTCGCCCTGTGGCCTTAAATGGGATTAAGATAAATCTTTTGAACATCTTGTGATAATTCATGCCAAAATTCTGGAAGCCAAAATTAGTATCCTTTTGGCTTTTTGGTTACGGAAAAAATGTCGTTTGAAGGTAAAAGGTGACTACGGTCTACGGCATAAGCGCCTTCCTGAGCTAAAACGATCACTTTGAAGTTACTTTCATATCATCCCAAACTTTTTTGTTTGTATTTGCGTTAAGTGAATGAGTTGATGTACTCTGTTCACCGACTGATTCAAACAAAATACATTGTTTTCAATTTTATCGTATGACGTTTTTGTTGTTCAGGAGTTGTAAGTCTTAAGTATATGGTATGGAAATAACTTGTCAACCCTGTAAGCAAGAGTTTCAATAAAGACAAATTGATAAGTTACAGCTATTTTTGTTCCGAAATGGACAAAACGAGAAGCAAGAAGAGAAAGTATAATAAACGAAATCATTCTTACAAGACACACTGCCCGAGAATCCCGACAGATGAAGTTGATACATCTCAGATTCGGAGCCCACTTGGAACGTTGAGTATTCGGCAAATGCTGTTAAGTTCTCCCAAGACTCTAGTTCGATACGTAAGACACGTGGAGTTTTGGTTAAATTGTGAAGCATTTCATTTCCTTCAAATACAAGACGAATAAATATCATAACTGTTCCTAAATAATAATGTTATTCATTACATTATCATAAAGAATGGTTTCTGTTTCCACTTAACATCACTTGTATTTGAACAATGTGTCAATCCTTTGTTTCTGGATATATTTATAGTCAAAATTCTATTATACTCTATATCGAAACCACTTTACATTTTGTGAATCACTGCAGCTCTTAATATGTTTAAGTGTCGTGTTTGATGACCTGGAATGAAGGCTTTTTTGTAATTCATTCCGTCCGCAATTTCATCGATAATTAATGCTGTTTTAATTTGAAACAATGCATGAAACATATCACATTCTTCTCGTATCATTCTCTCAAACATTGGACTTAATGCCTGTTTGAGGCGTGTATTATACCAAACTGGCACTTTCTAAAATTTTCACACATATTTTAGTATTGCTCCTTATTAATTCAGTCTTACCAATCCAAAAATCACCATTTAGATCCCCGAAGCCATTCTTGTATGTTTCCCAGTCTCGATAGAAGTCGATGTCTCCGTTTAGTCGTCTTTGTATAACCTACTTATTGCAATAGAAAACCAAGCTTTAAACAAAGGAATCGGTATTAGTGGCATTTAGTAGTTAATTAGACATAATAGGCGTGATAACAATGGGGAGAAAACATGTGACCTGTTTCATAAGAGCAAACAAACTAAATTCATCCTTGATTGGGTTTGTGTGGAAAGAATTTCAAGAAATTAACATTTGATGAGGCTGATTTTTTCCCGCTGTAGTACTCACTGTCCATGATCCTCCATCCGTGTCAATATCGCAAACCACGGGCATGTTGTAGGTCATCATATATATACCAGACGGAGATGCGGGATGAATATCGGAACAGGTCCTGGGAACTAAACAGATTGATTCTTATTTCAGAATTCTTGAAACCCATAAAAACACATCACCAACTTCGGTTCGATTACTTGATACACCTTTGTCTTTATTCCTTCACACACTTTAATATCATTTTTTACTAATAATCCTTAAAATGTTGTTACAGTACCAATATAAAAAGTAGCCCAACACTGTGAACAATTCATCTGAGTTTATTAAATCTCACTTAATACATGCATATGCACTCTTCGTAGAATAGATTAAGTACATATACTTAAGAATGATATTGATTCTAAATGTGAGGTAAACAGGTTAAATTGCCAAACGAATTATATATAATGAAAACGAATGTGTGGGAGAATGAAAACACCGCAGTCTATCCTCCGACCTTGCATATTAGACCACATTAAATTTGAACAAGCGACCCACATTGTGTGTGTTTTGTGTGGTGGTGGTAATTTGTTTGTGGATATGTGTGTTGTGTGGGAATGTGTGTGGTGTGTGTGTATGTGTGTTGGTGGTGGTGGTGGTAGTGTGTGGTGGATTTGTGTGTGTGTGTGGTGATGGTGGTGGTGTGCGTGTTTGTGTGTGTGGTGGTGGTGGTGTGGTGGTGGCAGTGGTAATGGTGGTATGTGTGTGTGTTTGCCTGTGTGTGATGGTAGTGGTGTTTGTGCTAGTGTGTGTGTGTATGTGTGTATGGTGATGGTGTGTGTATGTAGTGATGATGTTTGTGTATGTGTGTGTGTGGTGGTGGTGTGTGTGTGTGTGGTGGTTATGTGTGTATGTGTGTGTATGTGTGTGTGTGGGTGTGTGGGTGTTGTGTGTGAGTGGTGGAGGTGGTATGGGTGTGAGGGTGTGTGTGTGTGTGTGTGTGGTGGCAGTGGTGGTGGTGGTTTATATGCGTATTTGTGTGTGTGATGGTAGTGGTGTTTGTGCTAGTGTGTGTATGTGTGTGTGGTGTTGTGTGTGTATGTGGTGTTGATGTCTGTGTATGTGTGTGCTGTGGTTGTGGTGGTGTGTGTGTGGTGGTTGTGTGTGTGTGTGTGCGTGTTTTGTGTGAGTAGTGGAGGTGATATGGGTGTGAGGGTGTGTGTGTGTGTGTGGTGTTGTGTGTGTATGTGGTGTTGATGTCTGTGTATGTGTGTGCTGTGGTTGTGGTGTGTGTGTGTGTGTGTGTGTGTGTGTGTGTGTTTGTGTGTGAGTGTGTGTGTGTGTGTGTGTGTGTGTGCGTGTTGTGTGTGGGTGGTGGAGGTGGTATGTGTGTGTCTGGTGGTAGTGTCGGTGTGGTGGTGGCAGTGGTGACGGTGGTGGTATAGTGTGTATTTGTGTGTGTGTGATGGTAGTGGTGTGTTTGCTATTGTGTGTGTGTGTGTGTGGTGTTTTGTGTGTATGTGGTGTTGATGTCTGTGTATGTGTTTGCGATGGTGGTGGTGGTGTGTGTGTGTGCTGGTGGTGTGTGTGGTGGTGGTGTTGGTGGTGTATGTGTTGTGGTGTTTGTGTGTGTGTGTACGTGTGTGGTGATGGTGGTGCTGTGTGTGTGTGTGATTGTGTGTGGTAGTGGTGTGTGTGTGGTGGTGGTTGTGTGTGTGTACGTGTGTGTGTGTTGGTGTTTGTGTGTGTGTTGTGGTGGTGATGTTTGTATGTGGTGGTTGTGTGTGTATGTGTGTGTGTGGTGGTATCTGTGGTGCTGTGTGTGTCCTGGTGGTGTGTGTGGTGGTGGTGTTGTTGGTGTATGTGCGGTGGTGTTTGTGTGTGTGTGTGTACGTGTGTGGGGTGTGTTTCTCTTTTTTGTGTGTGGTGGCGGTGTTTGTGTGTGTGTGTGGTGTGGTGTTGGTGGTGTATGTGTGGTGGGGTTTGTGTGTGTGTACGTGTGTGTGTGGTGGTGGTGGTGCTGTGTGTGTGTTTGTGTGTATGTGTGTGTAGTGGTGTGTGTCTGTTGTGTGTGTGTGTTTGTGTGTGTGTGGTGGAGGTGGTGTGTTTGTGTGTGGTGGAGGTGCTGTGTTTGTGTGGATTTGAATGTGTGTGTGTGTGGAGTGTGTCTTTTGTGTGTGTGTGTGGTGTGTGTTGTGTGTGTGGTAGTGATGTGTGTGTGTTTCTGTTTGTGTGTGTGTATGTGTGTTGGGGTTTATGCGGTGGTTGTGGTTTTTGTGTGTGTGGTGGTGGTGTTTGTGTGTGTTTGTGTGGGTGTATATGTGGTGTGTGTTTTTCGTTGTGCGTGTGTGTGGTGTTGTTTGTTTAGTGTACGTGTGTGTGTGTGGTGGTGGTGGTGATGTGTGTGTGTTTTTGTGCATATGTGTGTGGTGTCTGTTTGTGTTTGTATGTGTGGTGATGGTGTGACTGTTGTGCGTGTACGTGTGTGGTGGTTTTGTGTGTGTTTGTGTGTGGTGGTGGTGGTATTTGTGTGTGTGTGTGTGTGGTGTTTCTGTGTGTGTGGTGTATATGTGTTGTGGTGTTTGTGTGTATTTGTGTGTATGTGTGTGTTATATGTGAGTGTGGTGTGTGTGTCTGTTGTGTGTGTGTGATATTGGTGTGTGTGTGGTGGTGTTTGTGTGTGTGGTGTGTTTGCGGTGTTGGTGGTTTTTATGTGGTGTTGTATGTGTGTTGGTGTTTTTGTGTGTGTGGTGGTGGTGTGTGGATGTGTGTGTGGTGGAGGTGGTGTTTCTGTGTGTGTTTGTGTGTGTGTGTGGTGTGATGGTGTGTCTGTTGTGTGTGGACGTGTGTGGTGGTGGTGGTGCTGTGTGTGTGTTTGTGCGTGTCTGTTTTGTGTGTGTTAGTGTGTGTGTGGTGGAGGTGGTGTGTGGGTGTGTGTGTGGTGGAGGTGGTGATGTTTATGTGTGTGTTTGTGTGTGTGTGTGGTGTATGTGGTGTGTCTGTTTGTGTGTGGTGATGGTGTGTCTGTTTTGTGTGTACGTGTGTGGTGTTTGTATGTGTGTGTGGTGGTGGTGGTGGTGTGTGCGACGGTGATGTTTGTTTGTGTGTTTGTGTGTGTTATATATGTGTGTGTGGTGTGTGTCTGTTGTGTGTGTGTGTGATAGTGGTGTGTGTGTGGTGTGTGTCTGTTGTGTGTGTGTGATAGTGGTGTATGTGTGGTGGTGTTTTTGTGTGTGTGGTGGTGGTGTGTGTGTGTGTGTGTGGTGGAGGTGGTGGTGTTTATGTGTGTGTTTCTGTGTATGTGTGTTTGTATGTGTGTGTGTGGTGTGTGTGGTGTGTCTGTTTGTGTGTGGTGATGGTGTGTCTGTTTTGTGTGTACGTGTGTGGTGTTTGTATGTGTGTGTGTGGTGGTGGTGCGGACGGTGATGTTTGTATGTGTGTTTGTGTGTTTGTGGTGGTGTTTGTGTGTATGTATGTGTGAGTGTGGTGGTGCTGTGTGTGTGTGTCTGTGTGCATGTGTGTGGTGATATGTGTCTGTTGTGTGTGTGTGCGTGTGTGTGGTGTCAGTGGTGGTGTGTGTGTGGTGCTGTGTGTGTGTACGTGTGTGTGTGTGTGGTTGTGGTGTTTCTGTTTGTGTGTGTGTGTTGTATATATGTGGTGGTGTTTGTGTGTGTGTGTGTGTGTGTGTGTGTACGTGTATGTGTGTGGTGGTGGTTCTGTTTGTGTTTGTGTGCATTTTTTGTGTGTGTGTTATGTGTGAGTGTGTGTGGTGTGTGTCTGTTGTGTGTTTGGGTGTGGTAGTGGTGTGTGTGTGGTGGTGTTCGTGTGTGTGTGGTGTGTTTCTCTTTGTGTGTGGTGGTGTTGTGTGGTGTGGTGTTGGTGGTTTATGGGTGGTGGTGTTTGTGAGGGTGTTCGTATGAGTGTGGTGGTGGTGGTGCTGTGTGTGTTTGTGTGAATGTGTGTGTGGTGGTATGTGTCTGTTGTGTTTGTGTGTGTTTGGTGGAGGTGGTGTGTGGGTGTGTGTGGTGGAGGTGCTGTGTGTGTGTATGTCTGTGTGGAGTGTGTCAGTTGTGTGTGTGTGTTTGTGTGTGTGGTATTGGTGTGTGTGTGGTGTTGGTGGTGTATGTGTGGTGGTGGTGTGTTTGTGTGTATTTGTGTGTGTGTGTGTTATGTGCGGGTGTGTGGTGTGTGTCTGTTGTGTGTGTTTGTGTGTGTGGTAGTGGTGTGTGTGTGTGGTGTTTGTGTGTGTGTGGTGTGCTTCTTTTTGTGTGTGTATGTGTGGTGGTGTGTGTGCGGTGTTGGTGGTTTTTGTGTTTGTGGTGGCTGTGTTTGTGTGTGTGTGCGTGGTGTTGGTGGTATATGTGTGGTAGTGTTTGTGTGTATGTACGTGTGTGTGTGGTGGTGGTGGTGCTGTGTGTTTGTTTGTGTGCATATATGTGTGGTGGTGTGTGTCTGTTGTGTGTATGTGTGTGTGTGGTGGTTGAAGTGTGTGTGTGTGTGTTCGTGTGTGTGGTGTTGGTGGTGGTGGTGTGTGTGTTGGTGTGTGTGTGTACGTGAGTGTGTAGGGTGATGGTGTTTCTGTTTGTGTGTTTGTGTTGTGTATATGTGGTGGTGTTTGTGTGTGTGTGTGTGTACGTGTATTAGTGTTGTGGTGGTGCTGTTTGTGTGTATTTGTGTATGTGTGTGTGTGGTAGTGGTGGGTGTGTGGTGGTGTTCGTGTGTGTGTGGTGTGTTTCTCTTTGTGTGTGGTGGTGTTGTGTGGTGTGGTGTTTGTGGTTTATGGGTGGTGGTTTTTTAGGGTGTACGTGTGTGTGTGTGGTGGTGCTGTGTGTGTGTTTGTGTGAATGTGTGTGTGGTGGTGTATGTCTGTTGTGTTTGTGTGTTTGGTGGATGTGGTGTGTGTGTTTGTGTGTGTGGTATTTGTGTGTGTGTGCGTGTGTGTGTGTGGTGTTGGTGGTGTATGTGTGGTGGTTTTTGTGTGTGTGGTGGTGGTGGTGGTGTGTGTGTGTGTGTGTGTGTGTGTGTGTGTGTGTGTGTGTGTGTGTGTGTGTGTGTGTGTGTGTGTGTGTGTGTGTGTGTGTGTGTGTGTGTGTGTGTGATGTGATGTGTGTGTGTGTGTGTGGTGTTTGTGTGTGTGTGTGTGTGTGTGTGTGTGTGTGTGTGTGTGTGTGTGTGTGTGTGTGGTGTGTGTGTGTGTGTGTGTGTGTGGTAGTGGTGTGTGTGTGATGGTGTTTGTTTGTGTGTGTGGTGTGTTTCTGTTTGTGTGTGTGTATGTGCGGTGGTGTGTGTGCGGTGTTGGTGGTTTTTGTGTTTGTGGTTACAGTGTTTGTGTGTGGGTTTGTGTGTGTGTGTGTGTGTGTGTGTGTGTGTGTGTGTGTGTGTGGTGTGTTTCTCTTTGTGTGTGTGGTGGTTCTGGTGTGTGTGGTGTATGTGTGGTGGTGTTTGTGTGTGTTTGTGCGTATTTGTGTGTGTAGGTGTGTGTCTGTTGTGTGTGTGTTAGTGTGTGTGTGGTGGAGGTGGTGTGTGTGTGTGTGTGTGTGGTGTTTGTGTGTGTGTGTGTGTAGTGGTGGTGTGTGTGCGATGGTGGTGGTGTTTCTATTTGTGTGTGTTGTAATGTAGGTGTGTGTGTGGTGGCAGTGATGGTGTGTGTTGTAGTGTTTGTGTGTGTACGTGTGTGTGAGTGTGTGGTGGTGCGTGTGTGAGCGATGGTGGTTTGTGTCTGTTGTGTGTGTGTGTGTGTGTGTGGTGGTGTATGTGTGGTGGTGATGTTGGTGGTGGTGTTTTGTTTGTGGTAGTGTTTGTATGTGTGTACGTGTGTGCGTGTGGTGGTGGTGGTGCTGTGTGGTTGTGTGTTTGTGTGTGTATGTCTATTAAATGAAACATTACCGTAGTTCTCAAATATCCCTTGAAAATGATTTACATAATATTTCCAAAAATCAAGATTTATAATCAATATGTAGATAGCAAAAACAAAATAAAACAAAATGCAGACGGGACGTCATCAATGGCAACGGACGCGATTGTCATAATTCCGTCTGATACGAAGACTAAAATCTCAAATTAACTCCGTAAAGAAGATTTGATCGGATTCTTTGTCAAGAAAGTGCCTGTGTGCATTCCTGACCTCCAGTCAAAATTTGGGAGGTAACCATACAAGGAAAATGACGCTACAAAACAAGGTTCAATCATGCCGCATCCGGGCGATGTAAACAAAACAGGAGCATCTGTAGCTACTGCTGGTAACGGTGGATCTACAGTCCGTCAAACGAGATCCAGCAGCAAAGAAGATAAAACATCGGGATCGGAGCTCCTTTTCCTTACCTTGGGACGGAATTACATGCAAACTTTGCTTGAAAATTCCCGAGCACAACAGCGTAGCGCTGAGTTGCAAGAAGTGCCACGACCACTACTGTAATCAATGTCTCGATAAAAGCGTCAAAGTATATAATGTACTTGCGGAATCTACCAACACAATGTGGTTTTGTCCTCCTTGCCGAGTTGTTGTGGAGAAAAATATGCTTTCGTAGATCCAGATTGAACAGTTATGCGCTGAAATATTGAGCAAATACGAGGAAAAGATAAACAACTGGAACGCTTGATCGATACCAAATGTACCGAGTCTCAAGTTCGCGATATTGTGCAAAGTGAAATACAGAAAAAGACATCGACAGAGCACCAAAGAGAGGCTTATAGCACGGGTACCAGTGACAACATACAGCCAGTAGATACGGATGTCATGGCCGAATCAAATGATAGAAAACGGATGGAAAACAATGTCATCGTATTTGGCATCAAGGAAACAAGTAATGAAGAGGCCTCTGATAGAAAGAAAGCTACATGATGAAGCAGTAATCAAAGGTATACTAAACACTTACAATTTGAAATACGAAGAGAGGGTTCAAAAAGTCATCCGATTTGGTAGATATGAGAAGATGAATGAAAAAGTTCGACCATTACTTGTCTCTTTTGCATCTTCAGAAGACAAGAAGAAATTCTTTACGAAGATAAGGAACCTAAATCGGGACGAGAAATACCAAAACATAAGGATGAATAATGATCTTACTAAGAAGGAACGCGAGCAGGAAAGTGAATTGAGAAATGAGGTGAAATTAAAAGAAAACAACGCATCGGGGAAATTTATGTTACGAGTACGGGGACCGCCGTGGAACAGAAAAATTGTCCGGCTAGCAATAAAGAAAGGCAACAATCGCGAGTAGTAGGAACTAAAATCACACAACCTTCAGCATCTTCATCGTACAAGTATAGGAATGAATAAGACTGTATATTTACGAATGCAGATACACTAACCAAGAAATAAGAGGAGCTCAAAGCAAGATTAAATATTGGACATATAATGATTATAGGTATTAATGAATTACTGCCTAACAATAGCAGATATGTTCCGACGGTATCGGAGCTGAAGAATTAGACATCGATTGGGATGCATACTTGCAACTTGATAATATGGAGGATAACTACAACAGATTTATCAATAAAGTATCAACCACAATTGACAAGTATATCCCGAAAATAAAAACAGGGAAGAAGAAACACTTTTTATCCTTGTTACCGTGGAATCAGTTAGGAAAAACATAGATGCTGGAGAAGATTTATGGAAACAAAAGATCACAATAAATATGTATATTATGCCAAGGCAAGAAACAAAGCGAAGAACATCGTGCGGAAAGCTAAAAACTGCAGGAACAAAATATCGCGAAACAGGTGAAAATCAATCCTAAGAAATTCTGGAGATACGCTAATTCAAAAACAAGAGCAGGGATACCCGAGTTAAAAGTATACGAAAACGTTTAATTGGTCTATACTGCTAAAAGTGATAGTGAAAAGGCTAACGTATTAGCAGACAGAAGGAGAAGTACCTCTGCTCCCTGATAAGCATACTGAAGAACAGTTTGTTTGCAAAGAAATCTATCTACAAGAAAATGCAAAAGTAATAAAACATCTCAAGGTCCAGATAACGTACAAATGTACATCCAAAGATATTTAAAGAGCTTGAACCTGTTATAACTAAACCACTGTAGATTTTTTTCAATCAATACATACGTAAGGGTTGTGTTCCATCAACTTGGAAAATAAGAAGAATAACTGCTATTTTTAAGAAAGGAGATAATTGTTTTCTAGGTAATTACAAGCCAGGCAGTCTTACAAGTGTCGTATGCAAAATGTTGGAAACAATTGTCAGGAATCGCATAATGGATCATTTAGCAATTAACAATCTTTTAAGCATTCAGCAGTTCGGGTTTGTAAAAGGAAGGTCTACAGTACTCCAACTTCTTAAAACTATGGATATATGGACAAAAGTCATTGATGAAGGAGGTTGTAATGAGCCAGTTGATTTTGATTTCATGAAGGCTTTTTACACCGTTCCACACAGAAGGTTAATCGGCAAATTGAAATCATATGGTTTGTCAGGAGATTTGGTAAACTGGGTAAAAGACTTCTTAGCTGAAAGACGATAGCAAGTTACCGTCAACGCTCACATGTGAAAATGGTGCCATATTACAAGCGGGATTCCACAAGGTAGTGTTCTGGGGCCGTCATTATTTGTCATATAAATAAATTACCTACCAGATGTCATTCAGTCGAATACTCTACTATTTGCTGATGATACAAAATTGTATAAAGACACCAGTTCAAACGGAGACCTTCAGCGAGATCTTGACAACTTTCAGGAATGGTCAGATACATGGTTACTGAAGTTCCATCCAGACAAATGTAAAACGATGTATTTTGGGTAACATAACAGTTCTAATAATTTGCACATGTATCGAAACACTGATGGTTTAAGAACAACAGTAATGCTATCCGAGGAGAAAGAAGAAAAAGATCTTGGAATTATAGTCGACAATAAATTGAGCTTTAGAAACCATATTCAATCAGCAGTAAACAAAGCAAACCGAATACTTGGAACTATCAAAAGAACATATACAATACCTGGATAACAAATCATTCTGCTTACTATTTAAAGCTTTGGTTCAATCCCACTTGGAATACGGAACATGCGTATGGAAACCATATAAGCAACAAGATATTGATCTTTTAGAAAGTGTACAACGCCGAGCTACCAAACTCTTGCCAGGAATGAGAGATTTTTCTTACGAAGAAAGATTACGCCATCTTAAACTACCATCATTATTTAATAGGCGTAACAGGGGAGATATGATTGAAGTTTTTAAGATCCTAAAGGGAGGCTATGACCAAACAGCATCACGCGGTCTCGTAGATGTAGACTAGATGTGAGAAAATATTCATTCACTCAACGAATCGTAAACAGCTGGAATAACTTACCTGAAAGTGTTATAGAAGCACCCATCCTGTCAACATTCGAATCCCGATTGGTTAAGTTTGGAGTAACGATGAAATGAGACTTCGAACATCTTTTGATTAACGTCACAATATGAACACTGTTCATCTCATTTTTTATGTTTATTTGGACAATGATCTGAATATAGAGACAGTTATGCCTGCGTTCAGAAGAAACTAAGTTAAGTTATAACAAATGGTAGTTAATGGTACAAACTTGTTTTTATTGCACAATGATGGCGATTGTTTCCAGGTTGAAATTGTTTCATTTGGTCTATGTACTATAAACAAAGAGCAGCTGACATTTGGATTTCCATAGGACGTTTGGCATCATGATTTACTATCAAACGTATTGTTAGTCATAATAATTGAGGCTGGGTTTACACATGCTAATTGGCTTTATATCAAGTTCTTATGGAAAAAACTTCAACCGGATGTTTGATTAGCCCTTTTCTATTTTTTTTTCCATCTAAAAACATAATGAAAAGTAGATTTATATATTTTCAATAGAATAAATGAACATATCTATATTTTCCATTCGTGCCTTTTACGAGAAAAAAATGTGGTAACACATGTGAACTGGGAACCAACAAGCATTCTTTAATAATGTAGAGTACGACGTCATTGATATGAACGCAATAGCTTTAGCATGGTTTATGTAAATCACATGTTTGTTAACACTGATACGGAATTTAACATAAAATTCACAATTGAATTAAATTAACAAAAACATTAATTTTATGTCTGCCTTCTGGTACATTGTCACTCTATAATTAGGAAAGACCTTGTACAGATTTGGCCTATTTGAAAGTTCATTTTGCATGAAAGATATCGAAATATTTAAACGAGCAAAATATAGGGGTAACAAACATGTAAACAGGAATGAGGATCTATTTTTTGTAAGAAGTTATCAAACTATCAGAAAATTGCCAGAACGGACTTCTCATTTGAGAACGTGAAGCTACTTACTTAGATTTAACATGTTTACCGTTCTGGAACTCCACATTATCTTAATACTTATTCATGAATCTCCGTGTAAATCTTTCTTTTGTTCATGTTTTTCTCTTGTTTTTAAATTATGATTCTGTTGACATATTGGTATTTTTTGCTGTTACTGAAGTAGGACATAACGCTTTCGCTTTTTACGTTTATCTGTTAAGACATTACCGTGTTCAGAATACAATGGTGTTCATTTATATGTTGAATTACAAATATAAAAATAAATACAAATATATAAATAAATACAAATATAAAAATAAATACAAATATAAAAATAAATACAAATATAAAGATAAATACAAATATAAAAATAAATACAAATATAAATATAAAAATAAATACAAATATATATATTCTAAAGATAAATACAAATATAAAAATAAATACAAATATAAATATAAAAATAAATACAAATATAAAATATAAATACAAATATAAAAATAAATACAAATATAAAAATAAATACAAATATAAAAATGAATACAAATATAAATTTCAATACTTACATTTAGCAAAAAAGATTGTTGTCGTGGATATGCTAGCCGTCGGAATCTCTGCAAACACACTTCTGTAGATGTCGCACCTTTTTTCGTGTTTTGTGTAAGAGAAGGACAAACATATCTCCTGAGAACATCGAAGTGTACATTCTTTTTGGCTTAGAATGCCAGTAGTTGAATCCATCCTATGTATAAAGCGATCATGTAAAGACACGCGCATTACTCTATGGAACGAAACACAATTAATTGCCATTATCGTTTCTATGGTCATTGAGATTAACATTAAACCGATCAAATGCATCTCTGTTCTTTCAGATATAACTCTCATGGTTTGATTCTTAAAAGGCAACACTTTCTCTATACATCTACTCTCTCTATATAAAAATATGACATAACCGTCCGGCTTAAAGTATGTTGTATGGAACAATGCATTGATGTCGTTCGCTGTTTATCTGATGGCGATAAGCAATTTTCCGTGGTATAATGTATATTAATGGTAATGTTATTGATCTTTTCATCGGAGGCATGGTTATTATGATACCTGACTAAATTATTAATAATACCTCTTTTTACTAGAATATACACACGTACTTGAAGTTTATTTTCTGAAATCCTCCAACATTTCAATTAAGTAAATGATTGAATGATGGGGCTAGCGCACCTCCCCATCCAGGTTTCTTTCGACCACTTTGGATTTTTCTCAATCACCTTCAAGCATGATTTCACAATTGATGTCCTTAGCATCATTGACAATATGGTACTTTAACGGTATTAAACAGTCAAATAAGACAAGACAAAGTCTGGCCAGTCCGGGTAAAATTATCGACAGTTCAAATAAAATTCCAGTCAGTCCAAAGCAAAGTCCCGTCACTCCAGTTAACGCCAAGCAGTTACTTTATCACTGTGAAACATGACTGTAGGTATATGTACCTAGTAACAGTTGGTTGTATTAAGTTTATTCTACATTGACCTAGTCGGTGATGAATGGTGGTTGGAGTTACTAATGACTAGTCCCAAATGAAGTGAACAGCGCAATTCAAGCGTTACATACACACAGATGATGTAACATCCTTCTTTCTTAGTACATGTAAAACCTTTGATTTAGTCAAAACCATATGAGCATGTGCAAATGTAAATTCTTAACTCAAAAATAGATTTAACACGCCACAGAGCGGTAACGAATATTCCGACCTACCGACATATACAACCAACATATATGAGTAATGAAAAAAAGCAAACTGACACGCGATATCGTTTAGCTCAAGTCCGTACACGAACTTTGCCAAATTGCGACCAAGTGGTGCTAAAAGCGAATGGCAAGGCGGGGATGAATATAAGAATGATATATGTTTGTCTTAATATGACAAGCCATATTTCTGTGTATCGATGTGAAATAGCACGCATGACAGTCAAGAGTTTTGGAGATTGTACAAAAGACACACATTTGGAGATAGATGTAGAGACAGAAAACCTGCTCTTACCTTTCCTGCATTTTTTCAGGAGTCTCTGTGTAAATGTTTTTATTGTTCGTGTTTTGCTTCAGTGTTTGAATTTGGATTATGATTCTGTTGATATGTTGGGTATTGTTGTGTTTTTTTTTATTACAAACTCACATACTTCACTGACTCATTGACTCTTTCACTTTTTCTACAATTACTATGCGGTTTGGTCAGCGTTAGCTGAATGGTTAAAGTGACTGACAATTTAGGCTTCCATCTCTAGGTGGAGGACTTCCGGTAGGGACTGAGATGGAATGGACGTAGTTCATATCGCGGACCTTCAATCGTAAGTCATCTTTGCCTTCTTTGGCCACCCAGGTGCCTAAGTATAAAGTATTTGTGTCATATTTTGATTACTGTTTACATTGTAAATGGAACAATTGTCTGAGTTAAGAATATTATCGTTATTTTTTATACGAGTAAGGTGAGTGTGAATGTGAATGAGTGTAGAAGTAAAATATAAGTACACGAGTTTGTATAATAATATGACATCCTTAAACAATGAATTACCTTTACATACTACCTGTATGTATAAGATTGTATAATATTTGTACATGTTTTGGAAATAAAATTTTGTCTTGAAAAAACAAAACAAAACAAAAAATTAAAAAAAAACACTGACAATTTAGGCTTCCATCTCTATGCCACTGGTTCGAGGCCTAAGCGGGGCAGTCGCCAGGTGCTGGTCGCAGGTCGTTTTTTTCCCTTTGGAAGTCCGACTTTCCTCCACCATCCAAATCTGACAAGTCCTTAAATGACATTGAGTGTAAATAGGCCATAAATCAGCAATAATAACTTTATGCCTTTGGTAAATCGGTTCTGATAGAAGATTCTTCCCCTAGTCAACCTAAAAACTTTCGTGTCGGTAGCTGGGATACAAAACACACAACAAATAACACTCAGCAATTTGCACGTAAATTGATAGTGAATGCAGAATTGTAATGTATCATACGACTGAATAGTCATTCTAGGACGCTTCAGTGACCGATGTTTTCCAGATTTGTGTCATCGTATTGATGATTCTGTCTTGATAAATGTATGTTCAATTTTTCATATAAAATAAAAATAATACAAAATCCCCCAGCTTCTTACTGATCTCTCTATTTACAGAAAGAATATTCACATAAAACATGTATGACAAAGGAATTAGTATGGTGGCTTGGGATATCTGCATACCGTAGCTTTATTTCAATAATTAACATAACGTGTTATCTGTATATATGGAATGTGGTAGAGGGCCTAATATGATGTGTTATCTGTAGTTATTGTGTAGTGTAATGTTGGGAGAAGGCCTAGTTTGTTGTGTTATCTATAGTTATTGTGTAGTGTAATGTTTGGAGAGGGCCTAGATTGTTGTGTTATCTGTAGTTATTGTGTATTATAATGTTGGGAGAGAGCCTAGTAAGTTGTGTTATCTGTAATTATTGTGTACTGTTACGTTACGGAAATAACGTACAGCAAATAAAACCCAAAAGCTAGGTTAAAATTCAACAATTTCATCTCTATATTCTATTTCACATCTTTCTTCCCTTTCTAATTCTTTTATTCTAATATTAGCCTGTAACTTTTCTCTTTCCATTCCCGTTCCTTCAATCTCATCTCTATTTCTTTTTCTATTTCTTTCATTTTCATTTCTAATTCTTTTAACCTGATTTCTTCACTTTTGAATTCTACAATCTCGTCTAAAGCTGCTTCTTCAAATGTTCGTTCATCAACGAAATGTTGAATAATGATATTCTTGATCTCTGCTTTTTTCATAGAACCTTTCACTCTTAAGTTCAAAACTTTCCCTATTGTTAACAAATCTAGCTTACGAAATTCCAAAAATGGATGCCGCTTTCAAAACACTCTTCTACAATTACAACCATGTTGCCTAGCTTTTGGTTTCAAATCTATATACAAAATACTTTGAATTTTGAATGAATCGGGTTTTTTTTTTTAGAAATTTCAAATTTAAATCTTCAAAGAGATAGAATAATTTGATCCCGGACGAGCCTCTCATCTGTTACGTTACGGAATTAACGTACAGCAAATAAAACCCAAAAGCTAGGTTAAAATTCAACAATTTAATAACAACAAACAAATTATATGCAGTAAAATTACAAATATTGTGATGGTGTACAGAGCTAGCTACTCATTAATCAAAAGTCGGAATTTATCTTTCCGTGGAAATCCTCCAACTCCAGAAGAATTCACAATAGATTGTCCAGAAAACAGGGTAACCAAAGAATAATCCAGGAATAGTCTCCTCGCTGGGTATATATAAGTGCAGTTCCAAAAGGCACTTTCACTAAATCACTGTAAAAGTCCAAACTTCACAGACTGAAGTCTCAAAGTAAGCTCACTCAAGGCGTTAATACTTCAAAAAGGCTGCTCAGACTCATTTCCATTATGTTTATATACACTAAAGGTTTCTAGAAAGTTCTTGTCTAGATGAGTCTAGACTAGGAGGTACCTAGCTTGCTTACATGTGTCTCTATAAACTTCCGGAAACACCCAGGTAATTCTAATAACCGAGCTTTCTAGATTTAGAAATTCCGGAAACACACGGAAACACACAGGTCATTCTAGTAACCGAGCTTCCTAGTATGTTGTGTTATCTCCAGTTATTGTGTATTTTAATGTTAGGAGAGGGCCTAGTAAGTTGTATTATCTGTAGTTATTGTGTATTGTAATGTTAGGAGAGGGCCTTAAAAATTGTGTTATCAGTAGTCAGAGTGTATTGTAATGTTGGGAGATGGCCTTGTCAGTTTTGTTATCTGTATTTTCTGTGTATTGTAATGTTGGGAGAGGGCCTAGTACCTAGTGTTATATGTAGTTATTGTGTATTGTGACATTGGGACAAGGCCTAGTAAGTTGTGTTATGTGTAGTTATTGTGTATCGTAATGTTGGGAGAGGGCCTAGTAAGTTATGTTATCTGTAGTTATTGTGTATTGTAATGTTGGGAGAGGGCCTAGTAAGTTATGTTATCTGTAGTTATTGTGTATTGTAATGTTGGGAGAGGGCCTAGTATGTTGTGTTATAGTTTTTGTATATTGTAATGTTAGGAGAGGGCCTAGTACGTAGTGTTATCTGTAGTTATTGTGTATTGTAATGTTGGGAGAGGGCCTACCAAGTTGTGTTATATATAGTTATTGTTAATTGAAATGTTAGGAGAGGGCCTAGTTTGTTGTGTTATATGTAGTTATTGTGTATTGTAAAGTTGGGAGAGGGCCTGATAAGTCAATCAAACAAGTTTGAAGGAGTGAAATATTTAGAATTTAAATGACCGTAGATCTACTGCGTGATAGCATTTTACGCACTGATACTTATAAAAGTACATTGTAAAAAGAAGACGTGTTTGATGAAATTATAAATAAACAATCATGGTGTATTCTCTAGTGTCCCGAAGTTCCTTAAATATTCATCGAACATTTTGATGTGGTGATGATAGAAACATTATTATCACCAACCCCTCATTCATGTTTTATAATATCGACAACGAACACGAACCATACACTGTGAACATTGAACCGATAAATATATGAAATATTAACTTTCAATCTAAAACACTTTTTGTTTTCAAATGGCCATGTCGGAGTCAAGAGACGGATTAAAGAGTTCAAGCATTGTCAATTATCAACAGTTATATGAACAATATATTTGTATATTTCTTAGGACCTAAAAGAGGTGGATTTGGTTGCTAGTTTAAAGAGAAAGTAAATTCAAGGCAGTATTTGAATATTAATATTAATGAGCAGAATGTATTTGTCCTGATCGGTACTGCCTCTAGAGAGGTTTAACCATCCATATGTTATTTAACATGGCCACTGATAAATTTGGTTGTCATAAGTTGATTAACTTTGGCATATCTGTCGAAAAATTTGTTGAATTGAATTTCAAAGTATAACAATTATTTATGTCATATCCTGGCACATGACAAGTCAATGACAATATTTTACACAGATCACGTGTCTGACATTCATTGCAATGCTATAAACAATTGTGCCACACCCATTGTGTACGAGAGGTTGTCTGTGAAATCCCCTGTTCTTAATATAGTTTATCTTTATGCTTTTTATTGCATTACAAAGAGTTTAGACTGTTTTTCACGCATGAAGTCTGGACGATATGCCCAATTAAATGATTTTAATCACTTGTATTGATAAGTATAATAGCTAATTCATATGCGACTTTCCGTTGGTTAAGGTTTGACAGAACTGGTAATAGACATAAGACCTACCGAGATGAGGAACTTTATCCATTATTCACTCAATCATTTGATAACATTTTCTTGGAGAGAGCTAAGTTTATTGTGTTATATGTAGTTATTTTGTATTGTAATGTTGGGATAGGGCATAGCAAGTTGTGTTATCTGTAGTTATTTTGTATTGTAATGTTAGGAGAGGTCCTAGTAAGTTATGTTATCTATAGTAATTGTGTATTGTAATGTAGAGAGAGAGTAAATTAAGTTATGTAATCTGTAGTTTTTGTGTACAGTAATGTTGGGAGAGGGCCTCGTAAGCTGTGTTATCTGTAGTAACTGTGTATTGTTTTGTTTGAAGAGGTCCTTGTAAGCTGTGTTATCTGTAGTTATTGTACATTGTAAGGTTTGGAGAAGGTCTAGTAAGTTGTGTTTTCAAGTTTCAAGTTTATTGGATCCTCAGATACATGAAAATGTATAACATGACGTAAAACAATACTATATCAATAGTTACATGACAAAATGGATGGTAACTGAAAGTCGTAACGCTTCAGTGTATTTTGTTAGGAGTATTCAAAGTACAGATCAGACTGATAACAACTAGAACAATACGATTTACTTATATAAATCAAGATGGTAGCATAAAATCACGCTATATAAGGATACCATAGTGTTACTTCAAAATATTTTGTTAAGACTTTAAAATAAACAGGATGTATTTATACTTTCAATTTTCATATTGATCGCAATTAGTACATTCAAATACACTTTAATATAACACCACATTATATAATGATAACACAGTATTGCTTCACAATATTTTGTTACGGCTGTTCAAGATAACCAAAGGGCATTAGGTACTTTTGTATATCAAATTGGTTTCATTAAACCACATTATTTAAGGATAACATAGTATTTTGTTTAGACTTTGAAATAAAATGGGGTATTAAGTATTTATATCAAACTGATAGCAATTTGCACATTATATACATTTTGCTCTTATAACACCACGCTGTTTAAAATAAACAGAGGGCATCAGGTGTATATGTAAAAGACTGATATCAATTAGTACATCTAAATACCCTTTGATAATATATAATGATAACGCAGTGTTTCTTCACAATATTTGATTAAGATTGTTTTAAAGTAAATGCATGGCATCTGGTAGTTTTTTTTTATAAAGTTGATATTCTTGGTTTTCAGAAAATCACTTATCTAATGAAAACATGATCTTTTCTGTAGTTATTGTATATTGTAATATTAGGAGAATGCCTAGTACGTTGTGTTATATGTAGTTATTGTGTTTTGTAACATTGGGAGAGGGCCTAGTGCGTTGTGTTATCTGTAGTTATTGTGTATTGTAATAATGGGACAGGGCCTAGTAAGTTGTGTTATCTGTAGTTATTGTGTATTGTAATGTTGGGAGAGGGCCTAGAACCTTGTATTATATGTAGTTATTGTGTATTGTAACATTGGGACAAGGCCTAGTAAGTTGTGTTATGTGTAGTTATTGTGTATCGTAATGTTGGGAGAGGACCTAGTACGTTGTGTTATCTGTAGTTATTGTGTATTGTAATGTTGGAAGAAGGCCTAGTAAGTTGTGTTATCTGTAGTTATTGTGTATTGTAATGTTAGGAGAGGGCCTAGTTTGTTGAGTTATCTGTAGTTTCTGTGTATTGTAATGTTGGGAGAGGGCCTAGTAAGTTGTGTTATCTGTAGTAAGAGTGTATTGTAATGTTAGGAGAGGACCTAGTACGTTGTGTTATCTGTAGTTAGTGTGTATTGTAATGTTGGGAGAGAGTAAAGTAAGTTATGTAATCTGTAGTTATTGTGTATTGTAATGTTGGGAGAGGGCCTCGTAAGTTGTGTTATCTGTAGTTATTGTGTATTGCAATGTTGGGAGAAGGCCTAGTAAGCTGTGCTATCTGAAGTAACTGTGTATTGTTTTGTTTGGAGAGGTCCTTTTAAGTTGTTATCTGTAGTTATTGTGTAGTGTAATGTTGGGAGCGAGTAAAGTAAGTTATGTAATCTGTAGTTATTGTGTAGTGTAATGATGGGGGAAGGCCTACTAATTTCTGTAATCTGTAGTTAGTGTGTAATGTAATGTTAGGAGAGGGTCTAGTAAGTTGTATTATTTGTAGTTATTGTGTATTGTAATGTTAGGAGAGGGCCTTAAAAATTGTGTTATCTGTAGTTAGAGTGTATTGTAATGTTGGGAGATGGCCTTGTCAGTTTTGTAATCTGTATTTTCTGTGTATTGTAATGTTGGGAGAGGGTCTAGTAAGTTGTTTTATCTGTAGTTAGTGTGTATTGTAATGTTGGGAGAGGTCCTAGTACGCTGTGTTATCTGTAGTTATTGTGTATTGTAATGTTGGGAGAAGGCCTAGTAGGTTGTGTTATCTGTAGTTATTGTGTATTGTAATGTTGGGAGAGGGCCTCGTAAGTTGTGTTATCTGTAGTTATTGTGTATTGTAATGTTGGGAGAGGGCCTCGTAAGTTGTGTTATCTGTAGTTATTGTGTATCGTAATGTTGGGAGAGGGTCTAGTAAATTGTGTTATATGTAGTTAGAGTGTATTGTAATGTTGGGAGAGGGCCTTGTCAGTTTTGTAATCTGTATTTTCTGTGTATTGTAATGTTGGGAGAGGGTCTAGTAAGTTGTTTTATCTGTAGTTAGTGTGTATTGTAATGTTGGGAGAGGTCCTAGTACGCTGTGTTATCTGTAGTTATTGTGTATTGTAATGCTGGGAGAAGGCCTAGTAGGTTGTGTTATCTGTAGTTATTGTGTATTGTAATGTTGGGAGAGGGCCTCGTAAGTTGTGTTATCTGTAGTTATTGTGTATCGTAATGTTGGGAGAGGGTCTAGTAAATTGTGTTATATGTAGTTAGAGTGTATTGTAATGTTGGGAGATGGCCTTGTCAGTTTTGTAATCTGTATTTTCTGTGTATTGTAATGTTGGGAGAGGGTCTAGTAAGTTGTTTTATCTGTAGTTAGTGTGTATTGTAATGTTGGGAGAGGTCCTAGTACGCTGTGTTATCTGTAGTTATTGTGTATTGTAATGTTGGGAGAAGGCCTAGTAGGTTGTGTTATCTGTAGTTATTGTGTATTGTAATGTTGGGAGAGGGCCTCGTAAGTTGTGTTATCTGTAGTTATTGTGTATTGTAATGTTGAGAGAGGGCCTCGTAAGTTGTGTTATCTGTAGTTATTGTGTATAGTAATGTTGGGAGAGGGTCTAGTAAATTGTGTTATATGTAGTTAGAGTGTATTGTAATGTTGGGA
Source organism: Ylistrum balloti (assembly GCF_031769215.1). Taxonomy (NCBI): domain Eukaryota; kingdom Metazoa; phylum Mollusca; class Bivalvia; order Pectinida; family Pectinidae; genus Ylistrum; species Ylistrum balloti. Next base: position 28,359 of record NW_026782688.1, on the reverse strand, counting down.
GAGGGCCTAGTAAGTTGTGTTATGTGATATATTGTGTATTGTAATATTTTGAGAGGGCCTAGTAAGTTGTGTTATCTGTAGCTGTTTCAAGTTTCAAGTTTTTTCAAGTTTATTGGATCCTCAGATACATGAAAATGTATAACATGAGGTAAAACAATACTATATCAATAGATACGTGACAAAATGGATGGTAACTGAAAGTCGTAACGCTTCAGTGTATTTTGTTAGGAGTATTCAAAGTACACAGTACTTTCATAGATCAGACTGATAACAACTAGAACAATACGATTTACTTATATAAATCAAGATGGTAGCATAAAATCACGCTATATAAGGATACCATAGTGTTACTTCAAAATATTTTGTTAAGACTTTAAAATAAACAAGATGTATTTATACTTTCAATTTTCATATTGATCGCGATTAGTACATTCAAATACACTTTAATATAACACCACATTATATAATGATAACACAGTATTGCTTCACAATATTTTGTTACAGCTGTTCAAGATAACCAAAGGGCATTAGGTACTTTTGTATATCAAATTGGTTTCATTAAACCACATTATTTAAGGATAACATAGTATTTTGTTTAGACTTTGAAATAAAATGGGGTATTAAGTATTTATATCAAACTGATAGCAATTTGCACATTATATACACTTTGCTATTATAACACCACGCTGTTTAAAATAAACAGAGGGTATCAGGCTATATGTAAAAGACTGATATCAATTAGTACATCTAAATACCCTTTGATATTTTATAATGATAACGTAGTGTTTCTTCACAATATTTGATTAAGATTGTTTTAAAGTAAATGCATAGCTTCTGGTAGTTTTTTTTATAAAGCTGATATACTTGGGTTTCATAAAATCACTTTTATAATGAAAACATTATCTTTCTTACAATATTTTGTCAAGACTGTTTAAAAATAAACAAAAGGCATTTAGAACTTTTTTATAACAAACTGAGAGCAATCCGTACATTTTGAACACGTTTGGATTTCTCCAGTAATATGAAGGTAAGAATTTCTGTCTCAGTTCAATCAATCTTATATCAGTGCACTAAAATAAGTAATGGAATTCGTTACCTACTGAGGTATTACATAGAGAACATTTCCTATCCTGTCTCTGAACATTGCGTCATCTTCCAGTTTCAATGGGAAATTTCATATTACAACATCTAATTTTGCATAAAATCCGTCTGTTTTTAACAGCGAGTTGAGTCAAGCACTAAAGAATTTTTAAAACTACTATAGAATAAGCCTCTAGATGAATTTTCCGTTTCGTTTCTCCATTTCTTGGTTTTCTTGACATTAACATTAAGTTTCCACTTGGTACAATACAAATGAAAGATATCCAGCGCCTTCTGTAAACCTTCAACAGAGTCTGAGAGAATAATAGTATCATCAGCATAAAGCAAGACAAAAATATCCAGAAATATGTTAAGTTCATTTTGAAAGTTTTCCTTTAAATGTCTCAAAGGAACACTACTGTTTTTACGAAAGAAATCTTCAATATCATTCAAAAAGATCGCAAATAAAAACGGGGACAGGTTTTCGCCTTGTCGCACACCTATTAAACAGTAAAATAGTTCAGATCGGGTATTTTTCAACTCCACACATGACTTAATATTATCATACATATTCATTATTATATTATAACATTTTCCCATTTATTTTATTTCTACGTTGTTTTTTCCATAATCCTACCCTCCATACCGTGTCAAATGCTTTTCGAAAATCAACGAATGTTGTGTATAATTTTTTATTTTTAGATAAGTATAGTGTGATAAGCGAATGAAGTATGAAATATTATCAATAGTGGAATGCCTGTCACGAAATCCTGCCTGACTATGGGAAATTATTTGATGGGTATTGGAGTAAACAGTAAGCCGGTTATTTAAGATACGTGTAAATAACTTACCAAGACAACTTATTAAAGTTATTCCCCGGTAATTGTCTGGATCTTTCGTGTCACCTTTATTTTTATATATAGGTTTTATTATTCCTATAGTCCAAGACTTGGGAATTACTCCGGAGTCAAATATAAGGTTAGATAGTTTACAAATAGTTATCAAGGCTTCCTCGGGTAAGTATTTTATATGTTCATTCAAAATTTTATCAATGCCTGGTGCCTTGCCTGTTTTTAACTCTCTAGTACACTTTTTCAATTCATCAAGTGTTATCTCCTTATTAAAAAATCATCATCATCATCATCATCATCATCATCATCATCATCATCATCATCATCATTAACATCATCATCTTCATCATCATCATTTTCATGGTCAGAATTAATATCTTTGAAAAAATTAAATAGTACGTCAAGTGTAATTGCACTGTCTTCATTATTTTTAACAGTATTTGATGAGGAATTCTTTTTTATGATTTTCCAAAATTCCTTTTGCTTACAGGTGGATGATACACGCAAATCATGCGCAATGTTGGAAATATATTTGTTAAAACTTTTATTTAGCTGTTTACGATATTGTTTGGCACATAAATTCATGTTAGATTTACATTCATTGCTTTTTGTTCTATTATATTTTACTTTACTTTTGTTAAATGTTACTCGTGCAGTCTCACACTCTTTGTCAAACCAAGGTTTCTTTTTAGTATTAGTTTTATGTGTTGTTAGTTTATCGTTGTTTGTGTACCTTTTAACACCCATAGTCTTCCGTTCTGTATCCAGTAATACATCACAAAAATCTGACACAACTTTATCAATACAACTTTTGTCAACACTAGTGTTAGGAACACTCAACATGTCTATTTGTTCCCCAGTTTTTGTTATTTCTTCAATATTAACTTTATAAGTATATTCCTCTTTCTTGTTTTGGTCCCATTTTACAAATTCAACAGTATTTGATTCGGTTACCATATTACCGCTTTCAGGATATTCATTTTTATAAACAATGGAAAAAGTTAATCGACAATGGACATCGGAGAACATTGGGTTAAAGTTACATATTTCAAAGTTTGTAATATAATTTAATAACTCAGTTAGTAGGTGCTCCATCACTTTTGTCTGTATGAAGTCTATCATTACCTATAAATAATGAACACCTCTTACACATATCAATAAGTTTAGTGCCAAACTTATTACTGCGGCCTACATCCTTATTTGCCCTCTCAAGTGGAATGTTATGGGACATAAGTTTATGATAGGCGTGGACATTGTCTACACTTGAGTTATCTAAATTAAGAATATTTAGAAGTCTATTTTCAGGTACGACATAGTCTACCAATGTACTTGTGCGGGCGTTGAAGTCTCCCACTAACAATATGTTATCATTAACGGAGGAAAGATCAAGTAATTCATTTTCAATTTCAGTAAAACAGTCATCTGCTGAGTATGCAGACCCCTCAGGGGGAATATAAACACAACCCAATAAAGAACTAAAGTTTCCTATTTCTAACTTAATCCATAAAACAAATTCTGAGTCTGAGTCAACAAATTCTAAGTTATTCGACAGAATAGATTTAAAAATTACTGCTATCCCACCGGACTTGAGTTTAAATTTAGATCTATTTTTCAAAAAATAGGAATAACCATATGGAACTTCTAAATCATCAAGCTCATCTGTTTTGGATTCTACACATGCAAAAATATCGTTTTCTTTAATAAGATCATGAAAGTCTGGGTTCAGTAGTTTCTGCTTGATTCCACAAACATTAAGACAACTGATGGAAAGTTTACCGTGCTCAGACAATGCACCTGAGGACCTGGCCTATGTGCTCTGTCCTGTGCCACCAGGTGCGCGTACATGAGTGCCTTGCCCTTGCCCTTGTGCATGCGGTTGTACAGGTGTGTCACTTTCTGGCCGATATGGAGCACCATTCACATGTAGCGTGTCATACACGAGCCGTACATTCTCGCCGCGTTGTTTTAACTCTCTCAGTTTCGGCAACATAGCGTTGCGACGATTAGCAATTTCCTGTGGATACTGCTGAAAAACAAAATATTGCCGTTTGTCCCGTAACTTTGTCGGTACCTGTTTCATAACTGCTTCGCGATCACTGTACCGCTCAAACTTTACTATGATGCCCCTTGGCTTTCGGTCTCTCCTGGGCCTCAAGCGATGGACATTTTGAAACCGAATACCGTCAGCATTGTCAACTTCCAGCATTTCACTTATGAAATTCTTCACAACTTTTTCTGTATCTTCATCATTGGATTCTTCAATGCCATTAAAAATTAAATTATACTCCATTGATTGAGACTGTAATTTTAACAAATCTTCTTTCAAGTTACTATTTTCTTGTTCGATCATCCAGTTATGATTTTCAAGGTCATGAACACGGTTTTCAATGTCGTAGTGATGTCTTTCTTCTTTTTCGAGTGTGTTTTCGTGTTTATTAATTAGATCTTTGATTTTCACTATTTCAGCTTGCGTTTCCTGGACATTTTTTTCCATTAGTTCAAATTTATTCAATATTTGGTCAAGTATATCCAGCTTGGTAAGTCTGGTATTAAGTTCAACACTCATCTGTTCAACCTTATTGCTGAGTATACTGAAGTTATGTAACATCATGTTCATCGCTACTCCTGTGATGGGACCAGGGGGTACAGGAGGGCTTGGGATGGGCTGGAATCCGACAGGGGGAGGGCTCGGGATGGGCTGAAATCCGACAGGAGGAGGGCTCGGGATGGGCTGAAATCCGACAGGTGTGCTTTGGAATGGAATGTCCGAAGGGAAAAATGGCGGTACATGCACATGTGAAATTTTCGTTTGTTGATGTGCGGGAGTGGTATTTTCTAGTGGGGTGTTGTTACCCTGAATACTATTGCCACTACATACGGTACTAGCTCCCAGCTGAGAACTCAAGTTTTCCGAATTTTTACTTTCCATGTCCATGTTATCTGTATTCACAGTATTGTTTATCTCACCTGTCGTGTCCGTGCACGCATCACTCGTGTCGGGTACGTGAGCCTTGCTTGGCGGTATAACCCCGGATTTTCCACGTCTAGTGTGATCCCTTTTCCTTTTATGACCCTTACCAGCCATATACACAACTTATCCACTGTTCAAACTATCTTCTAGGCTTCTTGCACTTCAAAAAAACCACTATAAACCCCTATTTTCACAGAGGCGATCCACAATCAACCACCATCCATCTTGTCACGTCACACAAGCATCGTTATTGTGTACAGTAATGTTAGAAGAGGGCCAAGTTAGTTGTGTTATCTGTAATTATTGCATATTGTAATGTTGGAAGAGAGCCTAGTAAGTTGTGTTACCCGTAATTATTGTGTATTGTAATTCTAGGAGAAGGCCTAGTAAGTTGTGTTATCTGTTGGTATCATGTATTGTAATGTTGGGAGAGTGCCTAGTAAGTTGTGTTATCTGTAGGCATCGTGTATTGTAATGTTGGGAGAGTGCCTAGTAAGTTGTGTTATCTGTAGGTATCGTGTATTGCAATGTTGGGAGAGGGCCAAGTAAGTTGTGTGATCGGTAGGTATCGTGTATTGTAATGTTGGGAGGGGGCCTAGTAAGTTGTGTTATCTGTAGTTATCGTGTATTGTAATGTTAGGAGAGGGTCTAGTAAGTTGTGTTATCTCCAGTTATTGTGTATTGTAATGTTGGGAGAGGGCTTAGTAATTTGTGTTATCTGTAGTTATTGTGTATTGTAATGTTGGGAGATGGCCTTGTCAGATTTGTTATCGGTATTTTCTGTGTATTGTAATGTTGGGAGAGGGCCTAGTAAGTTGTGTTATCTATAGTTTTTGTGTACTGTTATGATGGGGGAAGGTCTAGTAATTTCTGTAATCTGTAGGTATTGTGTAATGTAATGTTGGGAGGGGGCCTAGTAAGTTGTGTTATCTGTAGTTATTGTGTATTGTAATGTTGGGAGAGGGCCTAGTAAGTTGCGTTATCTGCAGTTATTGTGGTTTGTAATGTTGGGAGAGGGCCTAGTAATTTGTGTTATCTGTAGTTATTGTGTATTGTAATGTTGGGAGATGGCCTAGTAAGTTATGTTATCTGTAGTTATTGCGTATTGTAATGTTGGAAGAAGGCCTAGTAAGTTGAGTTATCTGTAGTTATTGTGTATTGTAATGTTGGGAGAGGGCCTAGTAAGTTGTGTTATCTGTAGTAAGAGCGTATTGTAATGTTAGGAGAGGACCTAGTACGTTGTGTTATCTGTAGTTATTGTGTATTGTAATGTTGGGAGAGAGTAAAGGAAGTTATGTAATCTGTAGTTTTTGTGTACAGTAATGTTGGGAGAGGGCCTCGTAAGTTGTGTTATCTGTTGTAACTGTGTATTGTTTTGTTTGTAGAGGTCCTTGTAAGCCGTGTTATCTGTAGTTATTGTGTAGTGTAATGTTGGGAGAGGGCCTCGTAAGTTGTGTTATCTGTAGTAACTGTGTATTGCATTGTGGGGAGAGGGCCTAGTAAGTTGTGTTATGTATAGTTATTGTGCATTGTATTGTTAGGAGAGGGCCTAGTAAGTTGTGTTATCTGTAGTTAATGTGTATTGCGATGATGGTAGAGGGCCTAGTAAGCTGTGTTATCTGTAGTTAATGTGTATTATGATGTTGGGAGAGGGCCTAGTAAGCTGTGCTATCTGAAGTAACTGTGTATTGTTTTGTTTGGAGAGGTCCTTGTTAGTTGTAATCTGTAGTTATTGTGTAAAGTAATGTTAGGAGGGGGCCTCGTAAGTTTTGTTATCTGTAGTAACTGTGTATTGTTTTGTTTGGAGAGGTCCTTGTTAGTTGTTATCTGTAGTTATTGTGTAGTATAATGTTGGAAGAGAGTAAAGTAAGTTATGTAATCTGTAGTTATTGTGTAAAGTAATGTTAGGAGAGGGCCTCGTAAGTTTTGTTATCTGTAGTAACTGTGTATTGCATTGTGGGGAGAGGGCCTAGTAAGTTGTGTTATCTGTAGTTAATGTGTATTGTGATGTTGGGAGAGGGCCTATTAAGCTGTGTTATCTGTAGTTAATGTGTATTGTGATGTTGGGAGAGGACCTAGTAAGTTGTGTTATCTGTAGTTATTGTGTATTGCAATGTTGGGAGAGGGCCTAGTAAGCTGTGCTATCTGAAGTAACTGTGTATTGTTTTGTTTGGAGAGGTCCTTGTAAGTTGTTATCTGTAGTTATTGTGTAGTGTAATGTTGGGAGAGGAGCTAGTAAATTGTGTTATCTGTAGTTATTGTGTATTGTAAAGTTGGGAGAGGGCCTGATAAATCAATAAAACAAGTTTGAAGGAGTGAAATATTTAGAATTTAAAGGACCGTAGATCTACTGCGTGATAGCATTTTACGCACTGATACTTATAAAAATACCTTGTAAAAAGAAGACGTGTTTGATGAAATTATAAATAAACAATCATGGTTAATGCTCTAGTGTCCCGAAGTTCCTTAAATATTCATCGAACATGTTGATGTGGTGATGATAGAAACATTATTATCACCAACCCCTCATTCATGTTTTATAATATCGACAACGAACACGAACCATACACTGTGAACATTGAACCGATAAATATATGAAATATTAACTTTCAATCTAAAACACTTTTCGTTTTCAAACGGCCATGTCGGAGTCAAGAGACGGATTAAAGAGTTCAAGCATTGTCAATTATCAACAGTTATATGAACAATATATTTGTATATTTCTTAGGACCTAAAAGAGGTGGATTTGTTTGTTAGTTTAGAGAGAAAGTCTGCTGTGAATTCAAGGCAGTATTTGAATATTAATATCAATGAGCAGAATGTATTTGTCCTGATCGGTACTGCCTCTAGAGAGGTTTAACCATCCATATGTTATTTAACATGGCCACTGATAAATTTGGTTGTCATAAGTTGATTAACTTTGGCATATCTGTCGAAAAATTTGTTGAATTGAATTTCAAAGTATAACAATTATTTATGTCATATCCTGGCACATGACAAGTCAATGACAATATTTTACACAGATCACGTGTCTGACATTCATTGCAATGCTATACACAACTGTGCCACGCCCATTGTGTACAAGAGGTTGTCTGTGAAATCCCCTGTTCTTAATATAGTTTATATTTATGCTTTTTATTGCATTACAAAAGAGTTTAGACTGTTTTTTTCACGCATTAAGTCTGGACGATATGCCCAATTAAATGATTTTAATCACTTGTATTGATAAGTACAATAGCTAATTCATATGCGACTTTCCGTTGGTTAAGGTTTGACAGAACTGGTAATAGACATCAGACCTACCGAGATGAGGAACTTTATCCATTATTCACTCAATCATTTGATAACATTTTCTTGGAGAGGGCTAAGTTTATTGTGTTATCTGTAGTTATTGTGTATTGTAATGTTGGGATAGGGCGTAGTAAGTTGTGTTATCTGTAGTTATTTTGTATTGTAATGTTAGGAGAGGTCCTAGTAAGTTATGTTATCTGTAGTAATTGTGTATTGTAATGTTGGGAGAGGGCCTCGTAAGCTGTGTTATCTGTAGTAACTGTGTATTGTTTTGTTTGAAGAGGTCCTTGTAAGTTGTGTTATCTGTAGTTATTTTGTATTGTAATGTTAGGAGAGGTCCTAGTAAGTTATGTTATCTGTAGTAATTGTGTATTGTAATGTTGGGAGAGGGCCTCGTAAGCTGTGTTATCTGTAGTAACTGTGTATTGTTTTGTTTGAAGAGGTCCTTGTAAGTTGTGTTATCTGTAGTTATTGTGTATTGCAATGTTGGGAAAGGGCCTAGTAAGCTGTGTTATCTGTAGTTATTGTACATTGTAAGGTTTGGAGAAGGTCTAGTAAGTTGTGTTTTCAAGTTTCAAGTTTCAAGTTTATTGGATCCTCAGATACATGAAAATGTATAACATGAGGTAAAACAATACTATATCAATAGTTACGTGACAAAATGGATGGTAACTGAAAGTCGTAACGCTTCACTGTATTTTGTTAGGACTATTCAAAATACAGATCAGACTGATAACAACTAGAACAATACGATTTACTTATATAAATCAAGATGGTAGCATAAAATCACGCTATATAAGGATACCATAGTGTTACTTCAAAATATTTCGTTAAGACTTTAAAATAAACAAGATGTATTTATACTTTCAATTTTCATATTGATCGCGATTAGTACATTCAAATACACTTTAATATAACACCACATTATATAATGATAACACAGTATTGCTTCACAATATTTTGTTACAGCTGTTCAAGATAACCAAAGGGCATTAGGTACTTTTGTATATCAAATTGGTTTCATTAAACCACATTATTTAAGGATAACATAGTATTTTGTTTAGACTTTGAAATAAAATGGGGTATTAAGTATTTATATCAAATTGATAGCAATTTGCACATTATATACACTTTGCTATTATAATACCACGCTGTTTAAAATAAACAGAGGGTATCAGGCTATATGTAAAAGACTGATATCAATTAGTACATCTAAATACCCTTTGATATTTTATAATGATAAAGTAGTGTTTCTTCACAATATTTGATTAAGATTGTTTTAAAGTAAATGCATAGCTTCTGGTAGTTTTTTTTTTATAAAGCTGATATACTTGGGTTTCATAAAATCACTTTTATAATGAAAACATTATCTTTCTTACAATATTTTGTCAAGACTGTTTAAAAATAAACAAAAGGCATTTAGAACTTTTTTATAACAAACTGAGAGCAATCCGTACATTTTGAACACGTTTGGATTTCTCCAGTAATATGAAGGTAAGAATTTCTGTCTCAGTTCAATCAATCTTATATCAGTGCACTAAAATAAGTAATGGAATTCGTTACCTACTGAGGTATTACATAGAGAACATTTCCTATCCTGTCTCTGAACATTGCGTCATCTTCCAGTTTCAATGGGAAATTTCATATTACAACATCTAATTTTGCATAAAATCCGTCTGTTTTTAACAGCGAGTTGAGTCAAGCACTAAAGAATTTTTAAAACTACTATAGAATAAGCCTCTAGATGAATTTTCCGTTTCGTTTCTCCATTTCTTGGTTTTCTTGACATTAACATTAAGTTTCCACTTGGTACAATACAAATGAAAGATATCCAGCGCCTTCTGTAAACCTTCAACAGAGTCTGAGAGAATAATAGTATCATCAGCATAAAGCAAGACAAAAATATCCAGAAATATGTTAAGTTCATTTTGAAAGTTTTCCTTTAAATGTCTCAAAGGAACACTACTGTTTTTACGAAAGAAATCTTCAATATCATTCAAAAAGATCGCAAATAAAAACGGGGACAGGTTTTCGCCTTGTCGCACACCTATTAAACAGTAAAATAGTTCAGATCGGGTATTTTTCAACTCCACACATGACTTAATATTATCATACATATTCATTATTATATTATAACATTTTCCCATTTATTTTATTTCTACGTTGTTTTTTCCATAATCCTACCCTCCATACCGTGTCAAATGCTTTTCGAAAATCAACGAATGTTGTGTATAATTTTTTATTTTTAGATAAGTATAGTGTGATAAGCGAATGAAGTATGAAATATTATCAATAGTGGAATGCCTATCACGAAATCCTGCCTGACTATGGGAAATTATTTGATGGGTATTGGAGTAAACAGTAAGCCGGTTATTTAAGATACGTGTAAATAACTTACCAAGACAACTTATTAAAGTTATTCCCCGGTAATTGTCTGGATCTTTCGTGTCACCTTTATTTTTATATATAGGTTTTATTATTCCTATAGTCCAAGACTTGGGAATTACTCCGGAGTCAAATATAAGGTTAGATAGTTTACAAATAGTTATCAAGGCTTCCTCGGGTAAGTATTTTATATGTTCATTCAAAATTTTATCAATGCCTGGTGCCTTGCCTGTTTTTAACTCTCTAGTACACTTTTTCAATTCATCAAGTGTTATCTCCTTATTAAGATCATCATCATCATCATCATCATCATTAACATCATCATCTTCATCATCATCATGGTCAGAATTTATATCTTTGAAAAAATTAAATAGTACGTCAAGTGTAATTGCACTGTCTTCATTATTTTTAACAGTATTTGATGAGGAATTCTTTTTTATAATTTTCCAAAATTCCTTTTGCTTACAGGTGGATGATACACGCAAATCATGCGCACTGTTGGAAATATATTTGTTAAAACTTTTATTTAGCTGTTTACGATATTGTTTGGCACATAAATTCATGTTAGATTTACATTCATTGCTTTTTGTTCTATTATATTTTACTTTACTTTTGTTAAATGTTACTCGTGCAGTCTCACACTCTTTGTCAAACCAAGGTTTCTTTTTAGTATTAGTTTTGTGTGTTGTTAGTTTATCGTTGTTTGTGTACCTTTTAACACCCATAGTCTTCCGTTCTGTATCCAGTAATACATCACAAAAATCTGACACAACTTTATCAATACAACTTTTGTCAACACTAGTGTTAGGAACACTCAACATGTCTATTTGTTCCCCAGTTTTTGTTATTTCTTCAATATTAACTTTATAAGTATATTCCTCTTTCTTGTTTTGGTCCCATTTTACAAATTCAACAGTATTTGATTCGGTTACCATATTACCGCTTTCAGGATATTCATTTTTATAAACAATGGAAAAAGTTAATCGACAATGGACATCGGAGAACATTGGGTTAAAGTTACATATTTCAAAGTTTGTAATAAAATTTAATAACTCAGTACTAAATAGTAAATAGTCTACCACACTCACCCCTTTACAAGTAGGTGCTCCATCACTTTTGTCTGTATGAAGTCTACCATTACCTATAAATAATGAACACCTCTTACACATATCAATAAGTTTAGTGCCAAACTTATTACTGCGGCCTACATCCTTATTTGCCCTCTCAAGTGGAATATTATGGGACATAAGTTTATGATAGGCGTGGACATTGTCTACACTTGAGTTATCTAAATTAAGAATATTTAGAAGTCTATTTTCAGGTACGACATAGTCTACCAACGTACTTGTGCGGGCGTTGAAGTCTCCCACTAACAATATGTTATCATTAACGGAGGAAATATCAAGTAATTCATTTTCAATTTCAGTAAAACAGTCATCTGATGAGTATGCAGACCCCTCAGGGGGAATATAAACACAACCCAATAAAGAACTAAAGTTTCCTATTTCTAACTTAATCCATGAAACAAATTCTGAGTCTGAGTCAGAATAGATTTAAAAATTACTGCTATCCCACCGGACTTGAGTTTAAATTTAGATCTATTTTTCAAAAAATAGGAATAACCATATGGAACTTCTAAATCATCAAGCTCATCTGTTTTGGATTCTACACATGCAAAAATATCGTTTTCTTTAATAAGATCATGAAAGTCTGGGTTCAGTAGTTTCTGCTTGATTCCACAAACATTAAGACAACTGATGGAAAGTTTACCGTGCTCAGACAATGCACCTGAGGACCTGGCCTATGTGCTCTGTCCTGTGCCACCAGGTGCGCGTACATGAGTGCCTTGCCCTTGCCCTTGTGCATGCGGTTGTACAGGTGTGTCACTTTCTGGCCGATATGAAGCACCATTCACATGTAGCGTGTCATACACGAGCCGTACATTCTCGCCGCGTTGTTTTAACTCTCTCAGTTTCGGCAACATAGCGTTGCGACGATTAGCAATTTCCTGTGGATACTGCTGAAAAACAGAATATTGCCGTTTGTCCCGTAACTTTGTCGGTACCTGTTTCATAACTGCTTCGCGATCACTGTACCGCTCAAACTTTACTATGATGCCCCTTGGCTTTCGGTCTCTCCTGGGCCTCAAGCGATGGACATTTTGAAACCGAATACCGTCAGCATTGTCAACTTCCAGCATTTCACTTATGAAATTCTTCACAACTTTTTCTGTATCTTCATCATTGGATTCTTCAATGCCATTAAAAATTAAATTATACTCCATTGATTGAGACTGTAATTTTAACAAATCTTCTTTCAAGTTACTATTTTCTTGTTCGATCATCCAATTATGATTTTCAAGGTCATGAACACGGTTTTCAATGTCGTAGTGATGTCTTTCTTCTTTTTCGAGTGTGTTTTTGTGTTTATTAATTAGATCTTTGATTTTCACTATTTCAGCTTGCGTTTCCTGGACATTTTTTTCCATTAGTTCAAATTTATTCAATATTTGGTCAAGTATATCCAGCTTGGTAAGTCTGGTATTAAGTTCAACACTCATCTGTTCAACCTTATTGCTGAGTATACTGAAGTTATGTAACATCATGTTCATCGCTACTCCTGTGATGGGACCAGGGGGTACAGGAGGGCTTGGGATGGGCTGGAATCCGACAGGGGGAGGGCTCGGGATGGGCTGAAATCCGACAGGAGGAGGGCTCGGGATGGGCTGAAATCCGACAGGTGTGCTTTGGAATGGAATGTCCGAAGGGAAAAATGGCGGTACATGCACATGTGAAATTTTCGTTTGTTGATGTGCGGGAGTGGTATTTTCTAGCGGGGTGTTGTTACCCTGAATACTATTGCCACTACATACGGTACTAGCTCCCAGCTGAGAACTCAAGTTTTCCGAATTTTTACTTTCCATGTCCATGTTATCTGTATTCACAGTATTGTTTATCTCACCTGTCGTGTCCGTGCACGCATCACTCGTGTCGGGTACGTGAGCCTTGCTTGGCGGTATAACCCCGGATTTTCCACGTCTAGTGTGATCCCTTTTCCTTTTATGACCCTTACCAGCCATATACACAACTTATCCACTGTTCCAACTATCTTCTAGGCTTCTTGCACTTCAAAAAAACCACTATAAACCCCTATTTTCACAGAGGCGATCCACAATCAACCACCATCCATCTTGTCACGTCACACAAGCATCGTTATTGTGTACAGTAATGTTAGAAGAGGGCCAAGTTAGTTGTGTTATCTGTAATTATTGCATATTGTAATGTTGGAAGAGAGCCTAGTAAGTTGTGTTACCCGTAATTATTGTGTATAGTAATTCTAGGAGAAGGCCCAGTAAGTTGTGTTATCTGTTGGTATCATGTATTGTAATGTTGGGAGAGTGCCTAGTAAGTTGTGTTATCTGTAGGCATCGTGTATTGTAATGTTGGGAGAGTGCCTAGTAAGTTGTGTTATCTGTAGGTATCGTGTATTGCAATGTTGGGAGAGGGCCAAGTAAGTTGTGTGATCTGTAGGTATCGTGTATTGTAATGTTGGGAGGGGGCCTAGTAAGTTGTGTTATCTGTAGTTATCGTGTATTGTAATGTTAGGAGAGGGTCTAGTAAGTTGTGTTATCTCCAGTTATTGTGTATTGTAATGTTGGGAGAGGGCTTAGTAATTTGTGTTATCTGTAGTTATTGTGTATTGTAATGTTGGGAGAGGGCCTTGTCAGATTTGTTATCGGTATTTTCTGTGTATTGTAATGTTGGGAGAGGGTCTAGTAAGTTGTGTTATCTATAGTTTTTGTGTACTGTTATGATGGGGGAAGGTCTAGTAATTTCTGTAATCTGTAGGTATTGTGTAATGTAATGTTGGGAGGAGGCCTAGTAAGTTGTGTTATCTGTAGTTATTGTGTATTGTAATGTTGGGAGAGGGCCTAGTAAGTTGCGTTATCTGCAGTTATTGTGGTTTGTAATGTTGGGAGAGGGCCTAGTAATTTGTGTTATCTGTAGTTATTGTGTATTGTTATGTTTGGAGAGTGCCTGATAAGTCAATAAAATAAGTTTGAAAGAGTCAAACATTTAGAATTAAAGGAACCGTAGATCCACCGTGTTATAGCATTTTACGCATAGATACTAATAAAAGTATCTTGTAAAAAGAAGACGTGTTTTGATGAAATTATAAATAAACAATCATGGTGTATTCTCTAGTGTCCCGAAGTTCTTTAAATATTCATCGAACATGTTGATGTGGTAACGATAGAAACTACATTATCACCAGACCGTCATTCATGTTTTATAATACCGATAACGAACAGGAACCATACAATGTGAACATTGAATCGATAAATATATGAAATATTAACTTTCAATCTAAAACACTTTTTGTTTTCAATTGGCCTTATCTGAGTCAGGAGACTGATTAAAGAGTTCAAGCATTGTCAATTATCAACAGTAATATTAACCATATATTTGTATATTTCTTAGGACCTAAAAGAGATGAATTTGTTTGTTAGTTTAAAGAGAAAGTCTGCTGTGAATTCAAGGCGGTATTTGAACATTAATATTAATGAGCAGAATGAATTTGTCCTGATCGATACTGCTTCTAGAGATGGGTTAACCATCCATATGTTATTTAACATGGCCATTGATGAAATTGGTCATAAGTTGATTAACTCTCGTACAACTTTCGAAAAATTTGTTGAAATGAATTTCTAATTATAGCATAAACAAATCACATTAGAAGTTGGATTAATACACAATATTTATACATAACAGTGCAGTAATGTTGGGAGAATGCCTAGTAAGTTGTGTTATCTGTAGTTATTGTGTATTGTAATGTAGGGAGAGGGCCTAGTTTGTTGCGTTATCTGTAGTTATTGCATATTGTAATGTTGGGAGAGGGCCTAGTAAGTTGTGTTATGTGTAGTTATTGTGTATTGTAATGTTGGTAGGGGCCTAGTTTGTTGTGTTATCTGTAGTTATTGCATATTGTAATGTTGGGAGAGGGTCTAGTAAGTTGTGTTATATGTAGTTATTGTGTATTGTCATGTTTGGAGAGAGTAAAGTAAGTTGTGTTATCTCCAGTTATTGTGTATTGTAATGTTGGGAGAGGGCTTAGTAATTTGTGTTATCTGTAGTTATTGTGTATTGTAATGTTGGGAGAGGGCTTAGTAAGTCGTGTTATCTGTAGTTATTGTGTATTGTAATGTTGGGAGAGGGCCTTGTCAGTTTTGTTATCGGTATTTTCTGTGTATTGTAATGTTGGGAGAGGGCCTAGTAAGTTGTGTTATCTATAGTTTTTGTGTACTGTAATGATGGGGGAAGGTCTAGTAATTTCTGTAATATGTAGTTATTGTGTAATGTAATGTTGGGAGAGGGCCTAGTAATTTGTGTTATCTGTAGTTATTGTGTATTGTTATGTTTGGAGAGTGCCTGAGAAGTCAATAAAATAAGTTTGAACGAGTCAAACATTTAGAATTTAAAGGAACCGTAGATCCACCGTGTTATAGCATTTTACGCATAAATATCGCACGAGGAAGTGGGAATCCTGTCTGCCAAGTGTTCTTTTCGTCATGTTGACCTTGCGGTCAGAAGTGAAGTTGAGAATGTCTGGCCGTGGTAGCCGCACCCGTATTTACGTTGCGCTCTTGCACAAAACCCAGATGGTTCGTTAATCGCTAAGAAAACAATATATGACAGGTTTCGACGGTATGTTCCCAGGATGCCGACATTTTTAAAATCACCACATGACATGTTGTTGTTATAGTGGTTAGAAAGGGGTAACAGTTAACATTATTATATAATACTTACCTGTATACGGTGAGCCATGTATACTGCTTACCTATATATCTCTAAGTGGTGAAAGTCAATTAAGTTAAATTAAAACAATACAACAACTTGAAGTATGCCGATTCTGCTTAAGGCTGTCCGATACTTCAAATGATCGTATGGTGAAACGTCTACACGATTGGTCTAAAACCAGGAGGGAAAGCTGGGATAAACGTGTTGAAAAACAATTTAAAGAATATAATCTTGATGATTTTCTATTATCTAATGCTATTCCTGGTTATTGTTTGAACCTAGCTAAACGTAACTTCATTACGGTGGATAGTACTAAGTGGTATAGTGTTCTATGGAATGATTCAGGGAAAATTAATGGCAATAAGTTGCGTACTTATCATACCTTTAAGAAGGAATTGTCCACTGAGTCTTATATACATCATGTCGTTAACTTTAGACATAGGCAAATATTAGCCAAGTTCAGATGTGGGAATTTAAAATTGAGATTTTTTTTAGGTATTCCCGCCCACCTTTAGCTATTACTCACTGTCCAAAGTTTTCAGAATTAGATCATTCAGATAAATTTTATTATATAATGTCTACTGACGGTTTCCAAACAGTCTTAGCCTCTTCCTTATATTATATGTACAGAAGAAGGTCTGCTTTTATTTATGTTTAATCCACAGTTTTTTTTTACATGTATATATATTTTAATACTATATCGATCGTGTCTCGTAAGTCAAAATGGCTGAACGTCAATACATTTTACTAACCAGAATATTTTACTTGTACTGAACAAATATTTGTATTATTGACATGTGACACGTAAATACAATAAATACAATACAATACAATTAAGTTAGATGTGAGCAGAACTCCAAGCCAAGCTAGGAGACATTGTACAGAAGTTACCAACTTTCAACACCGCGAAGTCAACTTTATACAGAGCCCGACGCGAACAGACACCCATTTTTATTGAAGGCAACATTTTGCTAATCAACAGACACCCAAACTACCAACCACTACCGCAGACATTCAACTAGATGGAAAATGGCCCCAGACTCTCGACACACGTAATTTCGCCCTAAAATTGTATTTTCCATTAAGTGTTTATAATGAATTGTTACCCGCGTACAATAACACCACATCAGCCCCCTAAACATATGTCGTATATCAAAACTTCTCAGTTAAAAAAATGAGCTCCTCCAATGAGGCTAAAACAACACTTCTACACGTGTGCGCCCGATCAGGAACGACGATTAGTATTAATGTACACACAACAAGATCGATGTTGTGTTTATTGCTAAAATCAAATATCAAAATATTTCTTGTAAATATTTAATTAAAATGTTAACAAATTGAATATATATAAATCTAAAAAAATCCGCCTGTTTGTGAAAATTAAACTGATAGACCGCATTCGGTTTCTGCTAAGTATGAACTTACATGGGAAATAACAACAAAACAAACATCGTATTTCGTTTTCAAAACAAATTTTAATAATATCAAAGTTCAAAATAATTTAATAGTGAAAGGATACATCTGAAATGGAAGAAGAATATATATATAATAAAGTTTCGCACTAAAAAATAGTTTTAGAGCGAAACAACCCAGGGCGAACGGTAATTAGCGCGAAACGGCCCGTAACCCTATAAATAGCCACATTCTGACGACAGTTTCCACGTTGTGGTTAGAAAGTTAGCTGAATTCTGAAGGAAGCAGAGAACTGTTCGGTATGATGTTCGAGTGCACATTTCTAATAATCTCTGTTGTTAGGTATTTGACACCTAGAAACATTTAATCCAGATTGTTGTTACATGTATGCGTAGTCAAAAGATTCCATAAGATACAATATTGTACTGCGAACGGGGTCATCATAGATATTATCATCAAGGGTCAAGGGAAGCAACTCCCAATGATACTCGTTTCCCTACACGGTAATGATGGGCTCCACGTTACTCCACGCTCTAGCGTGGAGAAATATTGATAGTAATAGCATTCTCATTCTTTCCACGCTCCTCCACGCTGTAGCGTGGATCCACGTTCCTCCGTGGAGTCTCGGTGGTGAGATGAACGTGGAGTCACGGTAGGGGGAAAGTTAACGCCACGGTGGATGGTTGAGAACGATCCTATGAGGATGAATTGTAGTGTAGATACTAATAAACGTATCTTGTTAAAAGAAGACGTGCTTGATGAAATTATAAATAAACAATCATAGTGTATTCTCTAGTGTCCCGAAGTTCCTTAAATATTCATCGAACATGTTGATGTGGTGACGATAGAAACTACATTATCACCAGACCGTCATTCATGTTTTATAATACCGATAACGAACAGGAACCATACAATGTGAACATTGAACCGATAAATATATGAAATATTAACCTTCAATCTAAAACACTTTTTGTTTTCAAATGGCCATGTCGGAGTCAAGAGACGGATTAAAGAGTTCACGCATTGTCAATTATCAACAGTAATATTAACCATATATCTGTATATTTCTTAGGACCTAAAAGAGGTGGATTTGTTTGTTAGTTTAGAGAGAAAGTCTGCTGTGAATTCAAGGCAGTATTTGAACATTAATATTAATGAGCAGAATATATTTGTCCTGATCGGCAGAGCCTCTAGAGAGGTTTAACCATCCATATGTTATTTAACATGGCCACTGATAAATTTGGTTGTCATAAGTTGATTAACTTTGGCATATCTGTCGAAAAATTTGTTGAATTGAATTTCAAATTATAGCATAATTATTTATGTCATATCCTGGCACATAACAAGTCCGCGACAATATTTTCTCTATATCACGTGTCTGACATTCATTGCATTGCTATACACAACTGTGCCACGCCCATTGTGTACGAGAGGTTGTCTGTGAAATCCACTGTTCTTAATGCAATATATTTTGTCTTTATGCTTTTTATTGCATTACAAAAGAGAATATTGAGTTTACACTGTATTTTCACGCATTAAATCTGGACGATATACCCAATTAAATTATTTTAATCACTTGAATTGATAAGTACAATGGCCAATTCATATGTGCCTTTCTGTTGGTTAGGGTTTGACAGTACTGGTAACAGACATCAGACTTACCGAAATGAGAGAAAAAATATCCATTATTCACTCAATGATTTGATAACATTTTCTTTTAAAATATTTTACTGATTTCCAGATAAACAATCAATCTCCGTATGAATGCTTTAAAGAATAATTTGTCCCTGAAAATCTCTCTATATTTTATATATCATGTATATCATATTTGAGGTCATAGGTCAACTTTCCGATCTCCCGCTCGTGACTATGTATGCCGGAATCATCAAAGGAGATGGGCGATGTGTTTTAAAGTTCTTTTTAACATAATCTTCAGCTCTGGGTTTTTTTCCCGGATAATTGGAACATTGGAACTATCATACTACTATTTGAAAGGGGGAATGTGAATATAACAGATTATTAAGGTGTTTTACCTCAATAAGTTGTCTTGGTAAATTTTGTACAGCTATACTCAATGAGTGATTGATTAAAGTTGATCAAAATTATTATATCAGTACTGATGTACAGTTAGGATTAAGAAAAGACCTACCGACAGTGGATGTTACTCTAGTATTACAGTCTCTGATCAATACGACTCGTCGTAGACTTTATTGTTGTTTTATTGACTACAAATAAGTTTTTGATTCTGTTAGTCGTGAAAATCTTTAGTATAGAATGATTAAGGAAATGATAGAGGGAAAATTTCTGAGAATTATAAGAAGCTGTATGTTAATTACAAAGGTATAACCGATGTTTTCAAATGTGACTGTGGATTATCTCAGGGGGAAATATTATCTCCCCTTTTATTTTAATTTGTTTGTAAATGATTTAGAAATTTATGTAATTAATGTAAAATTTACAAAACCTCAAAATAAACTTGCAGTGCAAGAACGAAAAACATTATACGCGATGAATGATGTTTGTAGAAAGAATCTTTTAACATTGAATATCGTCTTGCTGTTTTCGACACTTATGTAAATAGTATCGTAATGTATGGTTCTGAAATCTGGATTTATCACAAAGGTCCAGAAACTGAAAACTCTTATGACGATATAGTGGAAAACAATGACCCTTGGATCCTTAATTTAAAACGTGACCCTCAGCAGTCGGCATTAGATAGATGTTTGAAGACGCCAATACTTGTTTGCTAAATTTCTTAGCATTGTTTCTAAACAATGTTTATTTGACAATTTTCAACAAGAATGTCTTATGAAAGTTACTTCTTCATCTAAAGGATTGTTATACCAACAACTGGTTGAAAGTATTAAACTCCAGTTATACCTACATAAGCCAGTTAATTTTAAGTTTCAGAAACTTCTCTCTAATGTCCGTTTATCTGTACCTGATTTAGCAATACAAGGACGTACCAAAGGAAGAAAGAAAATGAACGTTATATAATGAGAACGATATAAAAGACGAATGTAATTTTATCATATAATATAAGTGTTATGCAGATATTCGTACCAAATTTAGAAAGCCGTATCATTTTGATAAGTCTAGTATGCTGAGATTCATTCAGTTACTCAAAGACGAAATTATAAAAGAACTTAATAATTTAGGACAGTATCTAACATCAGCAAATAAACATAGGAACGATTTATTATAATTTAATTAGTATTTTCGTGGTTTCCTCCAAACATTTTATATCACATTAAGAATGATTACATAGTGTGCAGGATGATAAGAGTGTGAGTGTCTTTGTCCCTTTAACTGTTATTTATCCAATAAGTTGTATAACTAGCGGTAGTGCATTGAATAATATGTAGATATATGTGTGTTTATAGCTGAATGCAATGAATTTAATTTGGATTACCTCCCCTCGGTTAACATTAGTTTTCCTTACGGTTCCTTTATGAAATTGACAAAGACACGACATGTTATCAGTCACGAGGAGGTCCATTATCAGGTGAAGTTTGTCGCAATATCATGTAAAAATGTCACCATGCAACAAAGCTCTTCCTTCTGCCCAACCCTGGAAGTACCCATTCTGTAGGAGTAATCATTTTAAAGCATAGTATGATCAGTTGAATATATGAAATCATCATTTTATTGTAATTTTCACAGAAGACTGTTCTAATAGAATTTGCAACGATATGGCCATCTGTGTTTTTAACGTTTTCTTTAATTCTTAAACTGCTTCCATGAACACGTCATTGCAAGAGTGATATAATGTATCCCGTGTTTAATGTTTCTTTTTGCAAAGTTGTAAATACATACAAAATATATTCTACAAGTTATGTATGCACAGAGAAGAGTTTTAAACCAACTATTCGCCATAAGCAATAAGTGTTTATGTAATTAAACTTTTGTATTGAAGCATTTTCAACCCTACCATGTAATAAATAAATATATAGTACGACGTATAATCAAATTCCTTTTGCATCAGATATCCCGAATTGGTTATCTTGTGAAATCGATGAAATTCAATTTACCATTTAAATATCTCAAAATATATGTATTTTTTTTTTTTTTTGAAATTTAAGATAGAATCCATATGTAAATGTATATGCATAATATCAGCTCCAGACAAATGATCAACTCCCCGACGTGTTAGGTCTTACCAGTTCGCCGTAAGAACAATATAGCGCGTACTTAACATGCCACTACAGTTCAGATACCCTAGAATCAATCAAACATTGATGAGACGTGATGTCGTGTTTATGACTCACTTGAACATATCTCACAGTCCGTGCTGTGTGACTGAGCCCCCGGGGAGACGGGATTGAATGCAACGTTTCCATTTACTATAGCTATGAAGACAGGTTTTCAGCTTCACATAACAGACATATCCTAGAAGTACTGGAACAAAGAGTTCAACTGGTGTCTAGCATGTTTCATATGTTGATCACAAAATCTATTCCATTTTAGAGGATGTGATGAGTTCCGGATTTCTTCCTAAACATTGCGCGACTTCAGTATTCTCGTATAAGGTTTCCCTGCTCCGTGTTTTAGATGTATTGTAGAGAGATTCTCCTTAATTGTACTATTAACATGTACAGTTTGTGATTTGGCATTTGATGCTTTGATGCTATTTCTGTGTTGTTGTTTTTTTTCTCTCACATAGTTAAAAACAAAAATGAGAGAAAATCCTCAGTAGTCCTGATATGATCTAAGAGTGTTCTACTTCTATAACATGTGTCTGTTGCTACATTAAGACAGAATGACCGTCTTCTGTAGTCCTGATATGATCTAAAAGTGTTCTACTTCTATAATATGTGTCTGTTGCTACATTAAGACAGAATGACCGTCTTCTGTAGTCCTGATATGATCTAAGAGTGTTCTACTTCTATAATATGTGTCTGTTGCTACATTAAGACAGAATGACCGTCTTCTGTAGTCCTGATATGATCTAAGTGTGTTCTACTTCTATAACATGTGTCTGTTGCTACATTAAGACAGAATGACCGTCTTCTGTAGTCCTCATATGATCTAAGCGTGTTCTACTTCTATAACATGTGTCTGTTGCTACATTAAGTCAGAATGACCGTCTTCTGTAGTCCTGATTTGACCTGAGTGTCTGCTGCTTCTATAACGAGTGTCTATTACTACATCAAGACATGATGGCCATATTCTGTAGTCCTGATTTAATTTAAGCGTCTATTTCTTCTGTTATAAGTGTATTTTGCTCCTTAAAGACATTATGACCGATCTCTTTAGTCCCGAATCTAAGCGTCTGCTACCTCTTACAGCGTCATGTCTTTTATAGCCCTGTCTGTGACCTTTTGAGTAGCGAGTTCTGTTACTCCAGTGAGACATATTCGTCTTATGACAAAGTCAATTCCTTGATTGTAACCTATTCAAACACTGAGACAAAATTCTTTACTAAGTAGCCATAATCTTGACTGAGCATGTAAAATGAATGTTCACTACTACACCAAGACACATCTTCCATAATGATCGTGGGACCTGATTGTTCCTTCTAAAATCAGCTACATGCTGTACCGGACATTCACTGTCCCATGAATGATCATTGTTCATGGCATCTCTTTGGAATTAGTTACCATGGTTACATTAAGATACATTTTGCTAAATGCCTTGCCTTACACCGGTTACAGTAGGTTTATCACAGCCATATACCTCGCCATTTGTTGTATATATAGTCAGAACATATACCGTATGATATCGTTCCTGTTTGTCAAACCTACCAGAATGGTTGAATAAAAAAGTTCAACTGATATAAAAGTAAATAATATTAATATTAATAAAAAAAACACTGGACAGATTTGTTAAGGTTTGTGAAACTTCTATTAACAGTTACATATCTTATTGCATAACAGCTGTAAGAAACAAAACAACATGTGGTGAAGATACACATTCCGGATCTGATATTTCAAAAGAATAGTCAGCTTCACATTTAACCAATCTGAAATTTTACTTCCGAACAATTCTCGGGCACCTTTTACCTCGTACCGACAATGCATATTTTATGATTCACAAGAACTGTTTTTATAATACTTATTTTATTGTTAATTTTCGTGATAAATTTGCTGGGGGAAATAATGGAAATGGAATTTTCAGCGAAGTGTGTGAAACTAGTCATGTTTTCTGGTAAACAGTTATCGTTGTAAGATGAGGGCGGAGGCTGGACTATCTCAAGCCCTTGACACCACTTGAGTGCCCAGCTGATGTTTAACCCTCTAGTTTAATATTCCTACGTAGAGGTGGGACATTTAATCAAAATAGACCAGATAATGAATACATACGAGTTTGTTCTAGGGTGAGTAATTGCTGTATGGAAGAGCAGCGCACTGCTACAAAGGCCATTCTATTCAATTTGCGTTCCATCAGAATGCGAACATGAAGGGAAAAACAATCTATGTTGAGGATTCGATTGTTTTGTCGGAACACAACAGAAACAGAGGTCGCATATCATATCACTTATTGGCTTTAAACATCTTCTTTGTACAGTATGGATTTTCTGCCACGACTTTTTACCATAAATTTTACATTACAGGGAAGAATGTATTAAGTCATGTGCTGCCTCAATAAATCTAAAGAGAATTGTATTCAGAACACCAACTGGTTTCGTATGCCCTCTTGCTCAACTCCTTTGAGAACATAACTGTACGTCCTAAATTGGTCATAATTCTGATTGTTTGATATAATGTAGGATAATTTCATTTATACAGATAATCCCAAACGAATTCAATTTGAAATCGTCAGCGATTAATTAATACGAGTTGAATATCTGGTTTCTCTCGTAAGATAGCCGATATATAGTAAATCCACACGCGTGATAAACAATCTTTTTCCGAATATGCGATTTGACATATGTACCACGTGACGTCACAATTAAGATTGATGTCATACATTATAGAATCTTACATCGAAATATTACTGGCTATTCGCACGTATCACGGGATAAAGCAGTAGTGAAGGAGTGAAATCTATCGAAATATTTTGGTCTGTACATCCTTTCTGTATTACATCTTTGCTACGAGAGATGATGATCACGGAAAAAAACAGGAACATACTTGCTGTAGTTCCAACGCAACTACAAATCAAACACGTAACTAATTGGGTACACGAAATGCTCGTCAAAAGCATGGTGTCATCATGATGTTCCATTAAGATTCTGAAAACAAACAAGAAAAAAGATAACTAAACCGAATTAGTTTTGCATGTGTAGAATGGTGTTGCGCATCGTTTCGTGTGAGGAGTAATTTGAAGTTTGTAATGGAGAAACAACAAGACGACATTTTCACATGCTAAACATTTCTAATACCGGAAATATCACGATTGATAGATAGGAAGAAACTGTCAGAAATGTTAGGCAATATCGAAATAAGAATGAAATAAAAAAGTATTACTAGTAGTATACGTGGTGATCCGTTAACAAAAGGCATACCAGTAATGTATAAAGATACCAGTACTTTTCAGACATTTTCGGTCCCTAGGAAATTTGTCTCCAGATTCAGTTGTATCTTAAATACCTAATGACATTATACATATTTGCATCAAAAGACATCTGTGTTTCTTGTTGATGTGCGCTATCACTGCAGGCAATTAGTCATGTACACGTAGAACACTCGTGTCATGAGTGTAACGGAAACAGAGGCGGAGAATGATGTATTTTGTTTTGCTGGGAATGTTACCATCAAGAAATACATTTGAAGAAGTATTGCAAATATGCTTAACTTGACAAAGTCAAATTTTAGCGCATAACCACTTTTTGGTAAATAAGTGCATTATTAAAATTCTCGCATTCATGATAATTACTCTTCGATCAAATTAAAGAAACTACTATTATATCATATTTTAAACAGAGCAATACTTTCAGATTAAAATTCAAATTAACGGCAAAATAGGTACACACATTAACTAAATAGTGTCAAGTTACACAGCAGGAAGTTTCCGCGTTGGAAGTACAGTGCGTCCAATGAATGTTACTGATATTCATCCATCTACGTGAGAATGGCGGCGGTTCTCGCCTAGTGATCAAGCATGTTACAATATTTCATGACACGATGAATTTCTCACGATATTGATGAGAAAAAAAAGAGCACACATTTTAGAAATACAACAGCGTATACAGAAAACGTGTCATTCGAAGTAGAAACACCCACACAACAGCCAGATCTATGACAGTGTAACATGCACCCCTTGTAGCGTGAGTGCTACGTATACTCTCAATCTATACAGAGCTGCCTGCTCCAGAGGTGATTGGGAACCCACGGCTACCTGGCCGAGCAACTGAACAATTTACAACAACAACTACAACGAAATAACAATTTTAGGATCGTGCGATAGAGCACGTAAAATGTACCTTGAACCACTATTTGACAAAGACAGACTGTCATCCGAGACCTGCAGCAACTGACACAACTACTGTTCCCGAGAAGACACTGGACGACAACCGACCACGAGTCCTGCAGCTAGTTTTTTTTACCAGGGTTACATACTCCCCCTCCAGGAAATAACTTGTCTCGAGTTTCCAGGGGTTACAGCGATGCTGGTAGAGCATGGCTAAGTACTATTCCCGGGTCCCTACATGGGACCCAATGTAACAGAGGTCATTATTTCTTCCAATGCCTCCGCTAGGAATCGAACCCGGGACCCTTTTTCCAGGGTCCCTACATGGGCGCCAATGTAACAGAGGTCATTATTTATTTCAATGCCTCCGTTAGGAATCAAACCCGGGACTCCTGGCTTAGTAGTCTGACGCTCAACTAATCGAGCTAAAGAGAAGTTCTCACTAGCCGAGTGGTATAATGCAGCTAGTATTTACACATGTCATGGAAAAATTGAAGGTTCTATGTTCAACACTTTGTGGAAAAGACTACTTCGATCCTTTGATGTACATCAAACGAATCTTGGGGTCGCATAATAGTATATTGTAATGGCTATGAAGTTGGTGTCGCTCCTTTGAAATCATCAAAAGGAGCGTGTCAGGCTGTGATTGGCCATGTTTTCTCCTGGAACCAATCAAATTACTTCGCTAGTGTCATCAAATTTTCCATTTGTTCGGAGGTTGCAGAGAGCAAACATTTAGGGAGACCATTCAGGAAAAGTTACAACCTATTCAGAAAAAGACATGCCATTTTCATCAACGGCGTATTGCACGGATTAAGAAACTTGTGTGTTAAGACATGCATGATCTGAAGAATTGTTATCGATAGCGGCAGAACATGGAGACTTATATACAACACTGGAAAGGAGTATTGCCAATGGGGTCCCGAAGGATTACGAAAACCCACATTGTTCTTACTGTCTGTAGAAAAAGAAGTGACAAAGTTTGCGAATTTCTGATTTTACAGTATCAAGACTTCGGAAATTTCGAAATGTCAGATGTCGTACTTCATTGCTTTGAAATCCATTACTTTCATGTACTCCTGTGTAGTTGCCACTATAACCAGTTTACGGGTCTCCTAAACGGCTTGGTTTAATCTTTTTTGTATTTTTTTTTAATATCCGGGGAAATTATTTATTTTTCATAATCATATCCCAGTAAAAAATCCAGTTAATTTGAAAGAGATGTATGATTGTTGCAAATCTATACAGGAAGCAAGTCTAGTATCAATATGATTTTGTCCATGTGGTTTTAGAGAAAACACAATTACCCTTTACTTAGCTTTTCTGAGATTTCATATTCTAGTTCCCTGAAAAAAAATCGCAAATTCAGTGACAAGAGTTTCTTTTAGATGTGGTATTATGAAGGGACGGAAGTATAATTATCGAATAAGGAACAAGCCGTACTTTACACACGCGAACTGTAATCAGACGAATTTAATTGCATTCCCCTGACAATTACATTGTAGCGAGAGAAAATGAGTTAGATGAGTTGCTCGGCGTCGATGATTCCCCACCAACCCTAAAAATGTCAGTGCATAATTCCCTTGCTAATCGTTGTCTCACAGACAATAATATTCTACCCTTTAAACGTACATCTTGTATGTCAAAATGAAGACATATTGAAAAAGATATAAGCGTTAGAGTGATGCTAAAACGATTTATGTTTTAACGCCTATCAGGGACAAATCAACAACTACCTACATTTAGAGCAATCCATTAAGAATAAGGATATAGAAACGTGCAGAGTTACACGGCGGCTTATTTCCCAGAGTTTAGGTCAAAGGTTATTATATCCTGAGGTGCAATTACCAGGTATTGTGTTTTCAGTGATGTTTCATCATTGGACAGTCACCGCAAAGGAAGAAAACAAGGGAGAGAGAGAGAGAGAGAGAGAGAGAGAGAGAGAGAGAGAGAGAGAGAGAGAGAGAGAGAGAGAGAGAGAGAGAGAGAGAGAGAGAGAGAGAGAGGACATCAATAAAATCGTATTGTAAACTCAAAATGTTTAGAAACACATGCGTAAATAGCGTAAATATATATGAAAAAAATTAGACGAAGGAAGATCTACAACAGGAATGTTAGGGTGTAAAGGTAAGCGTCTTCAAGTTCCATCATAAAAAAACGTTAAATACAAAGTTGGTATGATACTTTGATTATTTTCAGCAAATTGTTCCTTTTGAAA